>NC_061117.1:70032011-70326520 GCF_002878395.1 Capsicum annuum | reverse complement strand
TAAAACGGTGCTTCAGCGCCTTCTCGAACAATTCTGACGGTCAGAGTGACGGACCGTCACTCTGGTGACTAACCATCACTCCCACCGTCACATTTAGTTCCAAAAAGGCCCTCACTGCTTCATTTGTGATAGCCAAATTCGCGGGCAGTCACTAACTTGATGGTCCGTCAGATCGTCCGTCACTCCTGGACAGCTCGGATAACTCTGAGTAAAATGGTGATAACTTCTTACTCCGATATTGGATTTTTACAAAATTGGTATCATTGGAAAGATAATTCAATTATATATCTGTTTTAAGGTCATGATCTCAATAATACTTTGTATAATGGGAGATATTCTTATTTAAAGTTGAGTATGGAAATGTCCTTCTCAAGAAGTCAATCGGTAAGGGATATTTAGATTGGCCTAATAGCTAGGACGTATTTAAGGCCTTAATACACATCAAACTTGATCATACAACTAACAAATAACTAGGATTTATTTTTCATGAGCTTAAATTATGGTTCTACTATCGATTGGAATTCTCGGGGTATTACAAAGATAGATCGTCAAGGCTGTGACAGACTATCGCTGAGACCGTCCCCACTAAGGCTGCAGGGTCTCATCCTGTCCATCGTGCAGCGGATGACCTGATGGAACATCATACCTTCGACGGATCTTCAATCCAACTACCTCATTGAAGTAGTATATCTCTTTTCTGGTCATCGTGTGACGGACAACCCGACGGACCGTCAGACTTGCGACGGACCGTCGTAGACCCCGTTCAGTATTTTTAGCTTTTTTTTTAAAAGGGATTTTCGACCCTTTCCACTCTTTTATACCCTGATATATTCCAAATGAATAAAATTGTTTCATTCATCATGCAAAACACAAGAGAGCTAGGGTTACTTCATCAAGATTAAATCTAAAACCCTTCTCCAAGAAATCCAAGAACTCACCATGGATTCTACAAATTGAGTTGAGATTTGAGTTCTCCAAGTTCAAGGGTTGCAAGAACCCTCTCTCGAGAGTAAGAAGAAGAGTTTAAATCAAGTTTGTTCGTCTAATTTCATTATCTAAGGTATGTGGAGTTTTGAACTAGGGTAATCCTTTCATTCTTGTGCCCAAAGGCTTATTTAAACTATGATTTTATGAAATCTTTGAGATTTTACATGAATTTTAATTAGGGTTTTTCACCCATTATTATTGATTGTATTATTTTGATGTTTCCAATGAATTGAGAGTCTAATAGCATGATTTTCACATGTTTTCTTGAGAAATTACAGCTAGGTCTATACACAATGATTTTAATCCTTGAGAAGTTAATAGTTAAAATATTTGAGATATTAAAGTATGTGAGTATGTTGGGATTTTGAGACAAAGTGCTGAAATTTCCAGATTTCTACATGAGTTATGAATCTATGTGCTATCTATTATGCTTTTGGTGAGTTTTAACTTGAGAATGAATTATGGGTTATTGATCCCTACTTTAGATTTGCAATTTTATGAACTCTTATGCTATAAGCACCCACGATTTGAGTATTTTGAGATTATTGAGAAATGCTATGACCTAATGGTCATGAATTTTTGAAACTACTTCACTACATGAGATTACAGATTTGATTATTAGGTTTTTATTGAACCGTGAGATTATTCTAAAATGGATTTTCATGAGATGAGCGAAATAATCTAAAGGGAGTAGTATTTAGCACCGAGTTGGGCATGTTACTATGGTTTCTTACCCCAGAACTACGTGCCACCATAGCTTTGGCCTGAGGCCAAGATGATATTTGGGCCTAAAGCTGAGACATTGGGCTATAGGCTGAGATAACTGATCACTTAATTGAGGTTATACTCCCTGGAAAGAGTATGACACTCCTCCCCAATGTGGGGTCTCTTCCTTTGGAGGAAAAAATGTTGGTCTCCATGTAGCTTGCATAGTTTATGTCAGTTAAGAGAGCCTCCCTTGATACAAGTTATTTTCCTAATAGTAAAGTTGCAGATTTGCTCCCTAAGACTAAAAGTATTTTCCCTTGATATAAGTATTTTCCCTAAAGCTTGAAACGAGATAGTTTCCTAAAGTGAATAAAATTTCTTCAAGTATGTTTCAAAGTTATATGATTCAGAATTTGAAGTACTTGAGTTTAAAAAAGTTAATGAGTTCTTGAGCATTTAAGAAGTTTTACTCTTCATGAGACATATCAATGAGTTGAAAGTATTATTTAAAGCGTTCTTTAGCCTATGGGTAATGAGAACAAGAGAAGATTACCAATTTAAAAATTAAAATATGATGACTCACGAGATTTGTGTTACATGCTTCATTCTACATGATTCATGAGCTTTACATTTTATACTTATTTGAGCTATGTGAGTCATTACTTATTGCATACATGATTTGATTGAAAAGTATTGATGTTGGTTTATATAAATGCATGCACCCCCACATACTCAGTACATTCCTAAGTGTGGATCCACATAAACGTCTATGTTCTACATTATCTTATAATATAGGTTCAGGTGCTCAGTGCTCGTCAGTAACTTCTGAGTACCTCTGTCTATATTCCTACAGTGGTGAGTACTCATAGTTCAAGGACCTATCATCTGACATTTCCACATTTTAGAGACTATGTTATTACTTTCAGTTCATTTTGAGTTAGTTGGAGACCTGTCCCAATGGCTCTCTAGTTCATGGGTTAGTAGAGGCTTTGTCAGACTAGTTATCAAATTGTGATTGTGTTGAGAATTCCAGTATTAAGGTTGTTTGGATCGCATATTTTCTCCATATCTCCCATCATATGATATGACTATACTAGTGTTTGAATTACTTTATCTTGAAATGAGTGTTATTAGTAGGAATAGGCTCAAAGGGTTAGCTTGGCGCTACTTGTAACCTTAAACACCGTGTGACATCCCGAGAGGCGATTTTGGATGGTTATAGTTGGCCACTTCCCTCCTAATTAGTTTTGCATATAATAATAATTACCATTCTAGTATTTATATGGCTTCATTTTAAGCATTGTATTGTAGGAGGTGTAGATCCCCTATTGGGTGGTTTGAGTTGCTCAGGTAGAGATGCTTGGTCTAATTTGGTTCTCTAAGGTATGAAAAAGGTGAAGGTGATTTGGGATAGGCTTAAGACCATCCAAAGTCCTTAAAAGTCCTAAGTGGATGTGAGGTGAAGAGAGTTGGAATTTGATGTTGGGGATTGGGCATTCTTAAAGGTGTCTCCCATAAATTAAGTGATGTGGTTTGGAAAGAAAGAAAAGTGTAGCCCCCGATATATTGGTACTTATGTAGTTTGAGAAGGGTTGGTGATTATGAGTACGAGTTGGAATTGCCTCCCGGTTTGGATGTTATTCACCCGATGTTCCATATATCTATGTTACATAAATATGTGGGTGATCTTTCATTTTTTGTATCATTGGAGAGCATTGGTTTTTTGGATTCCTTGTCCTATGAGGAGGTTCCAATAAGGATCCTGGATCGGCAAGTCTGATAGTTGCGGACAAAGGATATGGCTCCAGTAAAGGTTCCATTGTAGAACCACATGATTGAAGAGGCTACTTGGGAAGATGAATAGGACATAAAGTCCAAGTATCAATTCTTGTTTACCTCTCTGGACAATCATATGTAAGGTATGTGTTAACCTTAGCATATTTGTTTTCTGACTTTGTTAAAGAAAAAAGTAATTTCCTAGGCATTTTTATTTTCTGAGTTTGATAATGGTAAGAGTATGGGAATATATACTCCAATGGTTCTAGCAATTTCCTTGACCCATCATTTCAGGATGAATGATACAAGTGTGGGAGAATGTAATGGCCCAGAATTTTGGCCCTTGAAAATTCTTAAGCTTTATGCTCACTACCTTAATTACGACACACCCTATGAGTTGTAGGGTGTCTTGATAGGTCATGTGACCCTAGTTGTAAGGTGACTAGTGTATGGTTCTTGATTTTTTATCTTGGATACGATTTAGGGGTATAAGTCATAGGGTGTGGTTATAGGTCCTGGTGACCGAAGTCGTAACCAAATTAGAAACTTAGTGGCGATGTTCTGCTCTGAGTATATATGGCTCACTAAGAGCCATGAGGATATATTATAAGTTGTGAGTGCCTATCTTAGGATATCTAGTGTTAAACCCATTTGGGTTCTGTGTTTCTCACGACTAGACCTTACAAGTCGTAAGATCCTGATACGGGTCCTAATCCTGAGTTTTAAGGTTGACAATGTATGGGTCCTATTCATAATCTTGATTACAACTCGTGGTAATGAATCATAAGGAGTGGTTACGAGCCGATGATAAACTTGTTACCAAGGACGACACTTTTACAACTCTGATGTTGAGGGCACTGTAGACATTTTCCACTAAAAACCCTATAGACCCCACGTTGAAAAAACACTTTTAGGGCATTCATTCAACACTTTAACGTATTGAACACTCTCAAAGTTCTCTTAAAAATTCTCTGAAAAAAAACCTTAGGCTTTTTAAGAAGTAGTCATCTAAGGGCTCAAGGGGTAGATTTATCTCCATAATTCTTTGCAACTCAGGCATGTGATTCTTTCTTTATTATTAGTTTGCTAAAAGCATATGTTTAAAATATTGGTCATGAGTCATTAAAGATGGTTTTGAAATTAAGGCTGAGGGATTGTGAATGTTTATTGTTAGATAATGTTTCCCGCGGTTTAATTATGATTTTCCATGCTTTGATTATGGTTTTTGCATATTTGGGTGCATGGAAATGGTGAATTAACTAAGGGTCACAGTTAACCCCCAATTTTATGGTTTTTGCCTTAATTTTCACTTTTGTAATGGTACAACCTTAACCTATTCGTGAAATTGTTAATGAGAATGACCTTGTCACGAGTTTGAATTATGTGTTAATCTAGTGCATTGGCATAAGACGTTTAATGAATAGTGAGTGGCTTTATGAAGGCCTTAATGGCCATAAATTGGTTTAAATTGTGACTAAGGGATTTTATTAGATAAATGGGTTCAAGTCCCATATGTTGAGATAATGTGATGTCTTTGTTGGACAATGGGTTTGGGTCCTAACTGATGAAATTGATTCTTTGGCATACTATACGCTTGCAAGTGGGGTTGGTATGACCATACCAATGAGGTGCCTATATGTTTGATGGGTTAATAAATGGTGATGGATGTTAAATGTTTTAAATGGGAGGTTCAATTCTCCCATGTTATATATCTTTGTGCTTAAGTCACCTAGATTATGGTGGGAGGTTCGAGTCCCCCATAAAGGCATCTACGGATATAGATATTCTCTGGTACGTGTAAGTACACGCACTGGGACCCTTCCAACTAGAGGAGAGTAGGGCCCAAATATCCTATAGTTGAGTTGTTATATAATGGTTATGTTACACAACCAAGGTTAAGGTCTTCGAAGTTTATGGTAAGACTTGTCCCCTCCCCGACATGTGGTAATGTATATATATGTATACGTACTTCTTATAAAATTATACATTGAATGTTGTATTACTTTTTAAACAATTATCGTGGAATTATTTTTTTCCCTCTATACCTGAGATATATGCTAGCGCTCCAACCCTAACCATCTTCGGATGTTGTATCCCTATGTGATGCAAGAACCGACCATACTTCCACATCTCTTGCTAAGTGACATGGACTAAGGATCAGCTAGCAAGTCAGGATGAAGTGGTGAGCTACCATCTTTCAGAAGACCTTATTTCATTTTGTGGCTTCCTTTCCATGAGTTGACTATTTCTTTTGATATTGGATTTGGCTATTGTCGGGGAAATGTCCTTATATTTTATGGACATTAAGTTTTATAGGGTCTTTATCAGATTATAGTAGACTTGGGTGGTTTAGTTGATTGTTTGTGATGAACGATTGTCTAGTTACCTGTGGTTGGTACAGAAATATCATGAAATATCAAAAGTTTTATTATATGTTATCTTGTTATATGTTTAGAATTCATCCGACACAGAGTGCAAGGTAGTTGGTGGTTTGGGAAATTAAAGGTGGTCTCAAGTCCTCGATAGACTTGAGATAGTCGTCATGACTGGGCCCTGATTCGAATCATGACATAAGTTGGGTATGGGACCCTTTTTTCTTTGAAATGACCCAAGATGGAAATTTCAACTGTGACAATTGAGCTTGAAACATCGAATTCGACAGGGTAGCACAACCGTTTTGTATATATGAGATTCTGTATGAATTCTAAAAGGTTGGTAAAGACTTGGGAATTTCAAACTTAGAAATTTTCAAGCCTTAGTTGGTGCTGGTGAACCTATAATCAAGAACCATTGATCACTTACGCAATCTGGCAGCCACCAGCAAGTGTCCCCAAAACGACATTGTGAGTCGTAAAAGTGATAATCTCATATATTGGCTAATATCAACATGATTGCTATGTCGCGAAAAGGACTTCTACCCCTAAGGTCAGGTATCACGATTCCTTTATTTTCAAGCATGATTTTTCCTTTTTCCATAAAAAATTTCTAAACTATGGTGACTTAATTTAGAACCAATATAGCTTAGAAATCACCAATTTTGTAAGGTAATTACTCCTTGAGCATATGGGTACATTGAGTTGGTTTTGGAAATCCGATTTTCGTAAATGAGCCCCACAGGGGATTCTTACGTAATTTGATAATAGTGCAATATGGGTATCATTGTTCTTGTTTTTATAAGTAAATTGTGATTTTGATAGCATTGCACCTTGCGTAAGCTTCTCAAAAGATAAATCGATGATTTAGTAGATTCTTTAAGCTTTCTTTCACATCCAGGTAGTCTAGGTTCTTTCCTATTCATAGATTGAGGTATGTTGTAGTATTTTGGTGATATTATGTTAGATTTTGGGATGGGTTTTAGGTGGTTGTGATAAAATTTACAATACTTGGGTTAGTTGGACCTTTAAGGCTATTTAGAAATCGTAATGTAAGTGTATTTATCTTAATTGCTTAGGTCCTTGGTAGAATTTCTATATTTGGGATAATTATGGCTTGTGTAACATATAAAATTTGATCTAGATACATTAGTCTAGTCCGGGGTAGATTTTACCTTATAATGGATTTTGGGGATTAGAAATGGATCCTTCGATCCAACTTAGGCCAAGACTTGAACTAGTTTTGGTAAACCTTTATACGCTTATTTTATACTCCCATCCGTCTCATTCTATGTGTCTCCATTTGACCGATCATGGATTTTAAGAAATAAAGAAAGACTTGGTAATGTTTACCAAACTGTCTTTTATAAAAAAATGTGCTACTATCTCTTTTTAATTAAGTGGGACCAATAATGATAAAGTGGAATTGTGTTTTTAAATAGTTATAAAATAAGGAAAAATGATATTATTTTTGGGATAGACCAAAAAGGAAATGATGACACATAAAATGGGAGAGAGGGAGTATCTTGAAATGCTTATTATGATGTTTGACAAGGCAAGGTACTTAACAGTCATGATGGTATAATATTTGAGAATTGATAATATATATACCAATTCAAGTCTGATTATTAAATGCGACATTGATGATATAAATACCGGTTTGAGTACGACTATTGATTATTATATTGATGATATATATAACAGTTTGAGTCTAACTATTAATAACGATATTGATGATATATGTACCAATTTGAGTTCGGCTATTTATTATGGTATTGATGATATATATACTGGTTCGAGTCCAGCTATTGATTATGATATTGATGTTAAATATACTAGTTTGAGTCCTGCTATTGTTTATGATATTTATGATATATATACCAGTCAGAGTCCGGATATTGATGATATATATATATATACCGATTAAGGTCCGGTAAGGGATGACGTTCATAATGTGACATAATACAGATGGATTCACAGTGATAGCATAAAGGTTTGTAGATTATGTATATTTTCTCGTTAGTTTAACTCTCCAGGTTTATGGAGGTCTGCATTGGATTATTTACTTTTTTACACTTATTGGCTTACAGGGGCCAATCTTGTAGTTATAATTGCATGTTAATTATACCATGGTTTTGGATTATTTATTTAATTGTGTACAATGATGTTGGAGTTATTCTTAGCTTTGCCCTTCTCTTCGATTTAGTTATATTATCATGCATATTATCGTATCTATATCATTATTTAGCTCAATCGGCCGATGATACGCACTGAGTATCTGTGGTTTTGATACTCATGTTACACTTTTGTATCTTTTTGGTGATGATTTGACTACTATTTTCCACCATTAAATCGACGATTGTGCTGTGTTGAATTTCTGAGATAGGATGAGCTCTTGGAATCGAAGTTGCCCCTTTTTCCCTCTATTTGTCAACATTTAGTCTTTGTTTTAAGACAAATTGTACTGAATATTCTAAAACTTTTGTTGTTTCTGTAGAAGATCTTGTACTGACTTTACCAGGTTGTGAGATGGTTTTCTATCTCATGTCTACCTTTAATACTATTTCTATTATCATGCTTATTTATGAGTAGTAATGTCTATTTTGGCCTTTTTGAGATATTTTCTACCAAGTTATCCCATTGCATCTAGCTCTGGGCCACAGTTCAGGTTACCTACTCGAAGGATTGAGTAGGTGCCACCATGACTTATAAATAGGGTCATGACAATGACGGCCTAAGGCATGCTATAGCAGACATGTTATACGGCCAAGGGACTGTTATAGCAGTCTTTTGACAGTCTACGAAGCCCCTTTTTTTCCCTATTTTGAAAAAACTTTGCAAGACACACAATGATTTATCCTGACTTGACCTCTGCAAGATATAACATTTCAAATTTGGATATTCTATTGTTGTATTTTTCAATAACGACGAATAGGAATTTTGGAGTTTTCCTGTCGGATGGTTAGTATGGGTATCACTCACGGTAATTTATATCGTGATAAAAACACACTTAATATTCAAACCAACAACTTCAAGAACTATGCTACTACTCTTGCAGACTACAAATATCATTATACAACTACTTGAAAAGAATAAAATTTCAAAACATGCTAAAAATCAAAAGTCACAATGATAACTGTTATATTATTTCTCTTTGGTGTTTGTATTTTTTTTTAAAGCTTTTGTTGAACAAATAAATATCCAACAAATAAAGAAGAAAACTAATAAATGTGAATTTCACAAGAAAACTTCTTGTGATTCTAAACGACAAGGATATCAAATGTCATGTAAAGGTGACAGTATTCGTTAGCTTTATCACATTTATTACTCTCTTTTAAAAGAAGTGCATAAATTTTTGATATAAATTCATTTATATACAAAAAGCAAATAGTTTATAATAAAAATAGCCAATAGTTTATTATTTAAAATGATCATTATTACTTGAGGGCAGTTTTATGCTCTATAATTTATATTAAAAATAGTCAAGATTTTATTCATTACTTAAAAATGATCATTATTACTCAATGCCATTTTCATCCACATTCTTTTTTTCAGCTGTTATTTGTTCTAAAAATACTTTTTTGCTGTTTTTTTTCGTTGCTTGCTTGTTTAATTAAAAAAAAAACTATTTTTAATATCAATACATGTTTACACAATATCGATACACTATATATACACTACATAAATATCCAACCAGTGTCAGCTCTAATGCCAATACCAATACCAAGGCTGATACCAATACAGACACCACCAATGCCTATAGTTGTCAAACAAAGACTCTGTCCTGAATCGATAACATTCAGTTGGTACATGCCCCGGATCATAGCCAAAACTAAATCAAAGAAATAACAAAAACAAAGAAAGTCTATAACATGAAATGGAGTCTTCCAGAGTATGAAAGCTCACCACTTTAGTCTGAGTCAAAGTTCTACCCGAATCTAAGTCATTGAACAGGAGAAATAGTATTATGGCCAATTCTCGCATTGCGTGGGGATACAGAGCCCGAAGATGATTAATGGAGGAACTCTAGCATGTACTTAGGAATAAAGATAAAATAATGCAATCATTCCAATTCAAGACAAATAATCATATGCAATCACATATATACATATATCATGTCGGGAAAGGGAACTGACTTTAGCATGCATTTAAAGACTTTACCTAGGTTGTGTTGCTGGACCATCCTAAATATCTACCCCCGGTCATTATGGGTTCAGCTCCCCTTACTGAAAGGGCATTGATGCATGTTAGCTGCACGAATGGGAGAAAAACCTAAATGAATAGTACATCTATCAAAATATAAGTGTGACATCATGCACACAGTCACCATGACCTAACCTCACATCAAAAAATATGAGTTTCCAGTATTAGTCCCCCAGGACCTCTGCCTTCGATGACTTTGCTACATACCACCCTCAAAGCCTATATTAAAACTATTTACACATTCAAACCATTTATCAAGGAGTCTTTTGTTTCGGCATTAACCGCTGGTATCGTCATACCAAAATTTGAGCTTTAAAGTATATATTTTTAAGCAATACCAAAGCCATTAAACCAAGTTGACTCCAAAGATTTCAATTAAACCAAGACCATTTCCACCAAGGCCTTTCCAAACTATTTAAAACCAACCCAACCAATTCAAGTTCAGTTATCTTTTTATGCAATGGAAAGATTTCAAGCAGTCAAACTATATGACAAAATCATTCTCATTGGCATTTTAAAAAATAGTACGAGGGCACATATGTTTCAAAACCATATCCAAGTAATTTGGGGGAATCCAAAGTACCTCTAAATCTATTTAACATTACCATGCATTCCACAATCTAAAAATCATATAGAAATCATGAAAGAAACATCATTAAACTATTAGAAACAATGTTCAACCATGAACATCCAAAAACCCAACCATTATTTCAAAACCATAACTGTAGTATGAAATCCAATCATTGAACACATGCTCTTTTTAAAATAACAATGAGGGAGGAGTAACATGCCTTAGACACTAAGGATGATTGAGAGAATCAATCTTGAAATTCACTAATTGATTGTCTTGAACAAACGATAGCCTCTTGCTTGACTTAGTTTGAAAGAGATTTTAAGAGTTATTAATTGAGAATAATAGGTTAATGAAGTCCCAAAGGGTTTTTTATGTCGTGGTATAAAAGGTAGTAGAAAAGGGGAAATATCATGGTTTTTTATGACTCGTGACCACAACATATGACCCATATCATTGATTCGTCACTGAGAGAGTGAGATGGACACATATACCCTGTCTACCATATGACTCCCTGACCCCTACTCATGATCAGAACATACAACTCGTATGGTCTAGTTTTACCTAAGAAAGAATCAAAAAGGATTGACACTAGAAAACATATGACTTGTCAAAATAACTTGAAACCTATCCTCACGGCTCCTAGTGAGCCACTCGTACTCAGATCCTAGTCAAGTCAGTAAGTTTAAGATTAAGTGAAGGATCATCTTAACGATTCATCACCATACCTAATGACCCGTACAACCGAGTCATAACCACAATAGAAACCTAGCCACCATTCACTCGACACCATACGAGTTGGGTCACTTGAACCATACCCACACCATATGACTCGCATACTAAGTCGTCACAAGGACAGAGAGCTCAAAGCTCAAGAATTTTCCAAGGGGCGAAACCCAGGGTATTTCAATTCTTCCCCGCTTGGATCATTCATCCTCGAATGATAGGACAAGGTATTAACTTGCACGATTAAACACCTAAAAACGCCTACGCTTACCTTTAAGTCAGAAAATAGATTACCAAGGAATTCACAATCCACTCCTACCATTAACTAAGTTTGAAAACAAAGATATTAAGATTAACATATACCTTATGCTTGATCTCTTAGAGTGGAAAACAAAAATGGATACTTGGACTACATATCCTCTTTAGCTTCCCAAGTATCCTCTTCAACCGTGTGGTTCCTCTATGGCACCTTTATCGTGGCCACATTCTTGGTCTTCAATGGACTAACCTAACGATCCAAGATCTCAACTGGGATCTCTTCATAGTAAAGGGAATCTAAAATACTAATATCCTTGATAAGCACAATTTGCGACGGATCACCCATACACTTCATTAACAAAGAAATATGGAATAGCAGGTGAATGAAGCTCAAATTAGAAGGCAACTCTAACTTATACACAACATTACTTACCTTTCTCAAAATCATGTACGGACCAACATATTGGTGATGGAGCTTCCCATTCTTCCCAAATCGCCTTACTCCCTTAATGGTGCACACCGTCAAGAACACCTTATCCCCAAACTCAAACTCTAACTTCCTTTACCTTATATCTACATAGGACTTTTAGCGACTTTGGTCAGTTTTAAGTCTATCTCGTATCACCTTCACCTTCTCCATGGCTTGGTGAACCAAATCATAACCAAACATCACCGCCTCACCTTTCTTAATCCACCCAAAAGGAGATCTATAGCTCCTACTATACAATGCCTCAAACGGAGCCATTCCAATGCTAGAGTGGTTTCTATTACTATAGGCAATTTTAATAAAAGGAAAATGCTCAACCCAACTACCAACATAGTCGATCATGCAAGAACAGAGCATATCTTCCAAGGTTTGAATAGTTCTTTTTGCTTGCCAATTCGACTGCGAGTGGAAAGTTGTACTAAGACTCACCTTAGTCCCCAAACCTTACTGAAATGACCTCCAAAAGTTTGATGAAAACTCCGTACCACGATATGAGATGATAGAAACAAGTACCATATGTAACTTCACAATATCTTGGAGATAAACCTCTTATAATCCTTAGTCGAGAAATTAGCCCTTATCGGAAGAAAGTGAGCAGACATAGTCATCCTATCAACTATGACCCAAATTGAATTGATCTGATTCCGAGTTCATGGAAAACCAGTAACAAAATCTATATTGATAACTTCCCACTTCCACACAGAAAACTCAATCTCTTGATACAAACCTCTGGGCTTCATGTTCTCAACCTTCACTTATTGGCACACTATGCACTTAGCCACAAAACTAGCCACATCTTGCTTCATATTGTTCCACCAATACATCTTCTTAAGGTCATGGTACATTTTTATCGAACCGGGATGGATAGAATAACGCGACTCATATGCCTCAGCAAAGATTCTCTCTCGCAAACCATCTATATCGAGAACACATAATCTTTCTTAGTACTGGAAGTTACCATCACCATAAATGTCGAAGGCTGTCACCTTCTGCCCACCTACATTATATTTGATCCCACTTTTTTCTTCTTTACTTCAACACCAAGATAAGACTGTGCCACCTCTTGCACAACCATACCACCATCCTCAAATTCCAAGAGATAAACTCCAAGGTTAGCCAAATAGTCAATATCTTTCACCAACTCCTGGTTTCCTTCATTAACATGAGCTAGACTCCCCACGGATAACCTACTAAGAGCATCAACAACTACATTAACCTGGATGGTAGTAAAGATTTATGTCATAATCCTTGAGCAGCTCAAGCCATCTACTTTTCTTGAGGTTAAGCTCTTTATGAGTAAACACATACTGCTGACTCTTATGATTGGGAAAGATATCCACATGCACGCCATTTAGATAGTGATGCCATATTTGCAATGCGAATACCACAACAAATAATTTCAAGTCATGCGTTGGATAATTCTTATCATGCACCTCAACTGTCTAGAGGCATAAGTTATCACCTTGCTATGTTGCATCAAAATGCACCCAAGCCCTACATAGGATATATCAAAATAGACCACAAATCCATATGGACCTTCGGGCAAAGTCATGATAGGTGCCCAAGTCATCTTATCCTTCAGCTTCTAAAAAATACCCTCTCAAGCATTCGACCAAAAGAACTTTATCTTTTTCGGCATTAACTTAGTAACTGAGGATTCTATAGAAGAGAAGATTTCCACAAACCTCTGATAGTACCTAACTAAACCCAAAAAGCTTTGAATAACAATTGGAGACATAGTTCTAGACCTCTTTTTAACTACTGCAACCTTCTGTGGATCCATCACGATCCCTTCACTAGAAATAACATGACCCAGAAAAGTGATAGTGTTCAACCAAAATTCAAATTTAAAAAATTTAGCATACAACTACTACTTTTTTAGGGTCTATAATACAATGTAGAGGTGTTCGACATTATCCACCTCACTCTTTGAATACACCAAAATATCTTCTATGAACATAAAGGTAAACCAATCCAAAAATTGATGGAAAAATCTATTCATCAAATCCATGAATGCCACCGGGATGTTAGTCAACCGTAAAGACACAAACACAAACTCAAAATGACATACCAAGTACAAAAGGCAGTCTTAGTGATATCTAACTCTCTAATCTTCAACTGGTGATACCCAGACCAAAGATCAATATTGAAGAAAAACATAGAAACCTACAACTGATCAAAAAAATCATCTATCCTTGGAAGAGGGTAATTATTCTTTATAGTCATCTTATTCAATTGTCGATAGTTAATACATATTTAAAGGGAACCATCCTTCTTACACACGAATAACATCGGTATACCCCATGGGGACACAATAGGATGGATTAAACCCTTGTTTGAAAGATTTTTTAATTTCTCCTTAAGCTCCTTCAACTCAGCCAGAGCCATTTTATATGGAGGAATAGAAATCTGTTGACTTTCCAGAACAAGATCAATCCTAAAATCAATCCCCCTATCAGGAGGAACACTAGGAAGGTCATCGGGAAAAACCTCAGGAAATTCATTCACCACCAAGACAGAATGCAAATAAGGACTCTTCGAGTTAGAATCTTTAACTCATACTACATGAAAGAGGCATCCCTTGGAGATTAATCTCAAAACTCTAAGATATGATATTAACTTCCCTTTATGAGATAGGGAACCACCCTCCCACTCAAAAACAAGATAGTTAGGAAATTTAAAGATAACCTTATGGGTCCAAGCATCTAGAGTAGCATAGCATGAGTGCAACCAATCCATCCCCAATATGATATCAAAATCAATCATTTCTAATAAAACCTATCCACCAAAGTCTCCCGACCACCTAAAGTGACAACAAAACCCCTATAGACTGTTCAAGCCACCACATAGTAACCCACTAAAACAAAAATGCATAGCCATAAATGGGGTCACATAAGAAAGAATGGACCCCGAATAAAGTAAATAGTATACATCATGGGAAAAGAGTTTCATTATACCAATCATGACATTAGGTGATGCCTCAGACCCCTGATGGTTTGTGAGAGCATCAAGACGGTTCAGAATAGTGCCGGTGCCAGATGGTACACCCTTTGGTACTGGAGGTGAAGAGGAGGCAATAGAAGCCTTATTTGCCCCTAAAGCAACCTTGGCCACTAGACAAGTTATAACCATGTGGCCTAGCTGACCAGAGTTGAAGCACTTATCCTTTCCTTCATCACAGTAACCCCGATGCAATCTACTACAAAATCATCAAGGAGGATAAGATTGACTTGACTGGGCTGTACTAGACTGAGATTGGGCACTCTGTACTTTGTAATTATTACTACTCTGAAAATGTCTATTACCCGATGGATTTGGGTAGGGAGAACTATCCATCGAGTACGACCCAGAATTTCCCCAATTCTTCTTTGGGGCATTTCCTACCATCTCTGCCACTCTGTTGTTGGATGCCACCCTTCTAAAAAATAAAAAAACTTCTTGCTCTGCCTCTCCCCAATCTCTACCTTCTTATTCTTCACTTTTTTAACCTGTTGTATGTACACAATCAACCTGGAAATTCCCATATCCTTGTTCAAAAAGGTAGCCTTACTCTTAAAAATAAAAAATTGAGTAAACCTTGAAGCGAACTTCCTCATTCTAGCCCTCATGCTAGAAACCAACTCCGATGCATACCGAGATAACTGGTGAAATGTCAAGGCATACTCCTTGACTAACATCTTCCTTCCTTCATATTTGTAAACTCTTTCTCCTTTTGCCTCCCCAACTCCTGAGGAAAGAAGTTGTTCAAAAAAGTACTAGAGAAATAATCCCACAAGGCTGACTTAACATCTTCACCCTTTGACTGCTTCTATTTTTCTTACCATTGGTATGCTATATATTTTAGTTGATACGAAGCAAAGTCCACACCATTCATGCTACTAGCATGGATAACACGAATATCATTTCTATTTCATCCATAAAAGCTTAAGGATCCTTCTCAACCTTAACACCCATGAACAAAAGATGGTTCCACCTCATAAATAGGCCAACCCTTATTGCCTCAGAAGATGGAGTAATAGAAGTACCATAATTAGTATTAGAAGCTACGAACTATGCCAACATATTAAGAGACTGATGAAACTCAGCATTTGTCACATTATCCTGATGAGCTTGAGAAGGACCGAAGTAACTAATGGAACTCCAAGAGGGAAATCAGAAATTGGACCCCTAGACTGAGTCTGGACCCCTAGACTGAGTCTGCACCCTATAAGTAAGATAGGTCCCATCAATATTTTCATCAGGTGGGAAAGAGTAGTTTTTGTGAACTTCAAATCATCTGGGAAGATGATCCGAAAAATGAACCAATGGGTATTAGAGAAGATTTGAGTACCTTAGGCTCTATGTCTTGAAAATAGAACACAAGAAAGAGAAACACTTCCAAATGCCTTGTAGCCTCTCACTTTTCAGTGTGGCATGCTATACACCCTTAAAAGAGACTCTACTCAACACGACTTTGTTGGACACCCAATTGACCATGAACCTAGGGCTCTGATACCAATTCGATACGACCCAAACTAGGGCCTGGTCGTGTTGGACATCTCAGGTCCTACCAAGACAAAAGACCACCATCAATACCCATCCATACCCATCCCGCACCCTATGTTGAATGAATTCCAAACATATAACAAGACAAAACTATAATATTTTGAAGACATTAAATAAAGTCTATAGTCATAATCCAAAAACCTTAATGAAATATTCAACCGATGCCAACCCTATTACCAATACCAATAAATAGGTTGACACCCATACTGACACCGCCCATGCCTATAGTTGTTTTACAAAGCGTTTATCCAAAATCAATAACATCTAATTGGTTCATACCCCCAACCATAGACAAAACTAAACCAAAGAAATGATAAAAATAAAAGAAGTTCAAAGCATAAAATGGAGCCTTCCAGAGTGTTGAAGTTCACTACTTCAGTCTGACTCAAAGATGTCCCTGAATCCAAGTCATTATGAGGAATGGTAGTATGGCTATTTTCTGCATCTCATGGGGATGCAACACCAAAAAATGGTTACCAGAGTGAACTCTAGTATGTACTTAGGGATAAAGATAAAATAATGCCATTACTCAAAACTAAGTGAAATAGCCATATGAAATCACATATATACAGATATATCATATTGCAATATTGAATCAGGTTTATTATACTTTTAAAACCATTAACTGGGTTGTGTAGCCCTGCCATCCTAAATGTCCACCCATGGGCTATATGGGTTCAGCTTCCCCTGCTAAAAGTTCCTCGGGGCGTGTTAGCCATACGAACCAAAGAAAAACCTGAGATGACTAGTAAATCTACCAAAATATAAGTGTGACATCATGCATACAATCACCATGACTAAACCTCATATTGACAAACAAGAGATTCCAGTATTGGTCCCACGGGGATGACTTTTCTACACACCCCTCTTTAAGCCCATATTAAAACCATTTACATATTCCAACCATTTACCAAGGAGTCTTTTGTTTAGGCAATAACCATTGGTATCATCATACCAAAATTAGAGCTTGTAATTTTATCTTTTATGCCTTACCAAAGCCATTAAACTATGCTGACTTCAAAGATTCCAATCAAACCAAGACCATGGCCACCTAGGACTTTCCAAACCATTTAAAACCAACCAAAACAATTTAAGTTCCACTACCTCTTTATACAATGGAAAGATTTCAAGAATAGTTAAACTCTAAGACAAAATCATTCTCATTGGCATTTTAACAAACAGGTAGAGGGAGCATATGTTTCAAAACCATAACTAAGTAATTTAAGGGAATCCAAAGTACTCCTAAATCTATTTACCATTACCATGCATTCCACAATGTCAAAATCATATTAAAAGCATGAAAGAAACATCAATAAACCATTACAAACATTGTTCAACTATGAATATCAAAAAACCCCAACCATTATTTTAAATCCATAATAATAGTATGAAAACCAAACATTAACCATATGCTCTTTGTAAAATAACAATGAGGGGGGAGTAACATAACATAGACACAAAGGAAGATAGAGAGAATCACTCTTGAAATCCCTTAATTTATTGTCTTGAACAAACCCTAGACTCTTTCTTGAGAGAGTTTGAGAGAGCTTATGAGTGTTTGATTGAGAATAATAGGTAAATAAGTCCCAAAAGGTGTTTTATGTTGCGGTATCAAAGGGAGTTACAAAGGGGATATGTCCAAAATGCCCCTAACTTAAAACTGTAAAAATACTGTTGGTGGTTGCGAGTTGATCATGTTACTTATGAAAAGAACATATGGCTAGTATCATTGAATATTCACCAAGATAGTAAGTTCGAAACCTATACATTGTCCTCCATACGACTCCCTGATCCCCTCTCATAATCAAACTATATGACTTGTATGGTCCAGTTATACCCAAGATAGAATCCAAAGGGATTGACACTAGATAACATACGACTTGTCAAAATCACTCGTAACCTATCCTCACGGCTCTAGTGAGCAACTTGTACTAAGAGCTAAATCAGGTCACTAAGTTTCTGATTAAGTTAAGAATCACCCTAACAACTCATCACCACACCTAATGACCAAACTACCAAGTCATAACCACAACAAAAACCTAACCACAATTCACTGGACACCTTATGAGTATGGTCACCTGATTCGTAACCACACCATACGACTCGTATGATGAGTCATTACAAGGACAGTGAGCTCAAAGCTCAAGAATTTTCCAAGGGCCAAAATCCATGGTGTTTCATTCCTCCTCTTCTATAATTTCTAATGTAGCAGTCCTGGAACAACCTAAACAATAGGCTTAAGGATTCCACCCACATCTGTACTCCACCAATTTGACAGTGTCAAATAACACTATCACAATCTTATTTTTCTATTCATATTGTCACCTATCATAACCTGCTAGTATGTAAACCAAACCATAGTCAAGAATAACTATTAATAGAATGATAAAAAAAGCAAAAGTAAAAATAGTATAATAAAAGGAAAATTAGAAGAAAATAGATATTTTCCTAAAAAATCTGAAATGCTCTTGATGTTAGGAGCTCACATCTAATCTCCGATCCATGACTGATCTACACGATACACACGTCAATGGAGAGATCTCATACTATGATCAACAGACTACAAAAGTGTAGTATGAGCACCAAATATGCGGTACTCAGTAGGCATCGACCAATTGAGCTTCAGAAATAAAGAAAGTATAAGTAACATGTCAAAAATAATTATGAACTACAGAGAACTACTTAGACAACGAAACATAATAATGCTTATGGGAAAGTAAGGGTAAAATGTTAGATACTATCAACAATTAGGGATAAAGCATAGTTCCATTGGTTTCCAATAAATATATGATAGTATGTAAACAAAGGAATATACTATTAGATATTTCCAACATTCAGAGATTAAGTGCAATTTTAGAAGTTTCCAACGAATATTTGATAGTATAGTGAAGGAAGGAATTTACATTGCAGAATAAAAGTATGAAGAAAGAGATATAGAATAGATATATATTGATAATACGAAGAAACAACATGTATATAACAATAATGATTATGAAAGAACCTATTATATATTATAAGAATAGCTAAACTCTAAAATTACTAACTTGAATTAGTTGTCCTAACTACATAAAAGTCATAAGGATTACGGTATTAGGATGGGAACTAACTCTAACATAATAAGGGACTCTAACCAAGTGAGGGAAATAAGAAGGTAACCTCAAAATAATAAATCTTACCACAATAATGAGAAAAGAGAGAAAAATGTACCCACCTCGAACCATATGAAATAACCCAATGGTAACATCCAGAATAATCTAACCGACTTGCCTAGGCAATCAATAACTTGACTGGACCCTATAAGCTCAAAAGATACAGGATAACACTCAACAAATAACAACCATAACATGTACCTATACAACCCCTCATTATACCGATAGATACAAACTCCAAAATCTAATACTGGTGGTAAGCAATGCATAATGATGAATGAATAGAATTCATAAAAAGTGTCAGGTGATTCAAGATGATCTAATTAATATATAGAACACTAGTTCCATTAGGTAAAAATTTTTTACTCCTCCTCCAGCACAGTACCTCGTAGAGATAGGACCTATGGTTACAATCCTTCTCTGGTATTGTGGCTCTCCAGAAAAAGCGGACCATAGTAGATTTGGGATACACCTATACACTGCCTAGTCCCAAACCAGGACTTTCAGAATCCATCATCACAAATATACTCTATCTGGTATCAAGGAGATATATAGTATCATAAGGAACTCAAAACTTGAACCCAACCTGAATGACTGAAAATTTGTAAATACACTGCTTGAGATTGAATTGGAGTCTAAAGTTGCATAGTAATAGGGATAAAATCTTCCCTGATAAAAGTTATCAAGTAGTGATAAAAGAAAGTGGATAAGAAGATGGATCAAACAAACATAGGTTTATGTTTCCTAAATCATATGTTAAGTTTAAGATATCACAAGTCATTATTAAAGATGACATGACTTCCACTTAAAGAATCAGTTTTAAAGTTTAAAGGTGTATATAAATCCCTTTTTAGAAAATAATTGTAAAACTAAGGTTTCAATTAGAATCATGCCACAAATCAATGTAAATACAACTAAATGTATGCATACCATCACAAGTATCCAAGTAATACCATTGTGAAAATTTAAGCATCTATAAGAAAAGTCATAAGTAATCACAGCACAACAGTTACGTCAGCCTTGGGGCATAACAATATATATAACTCAAAAAGATATTATTGTCGTACTTTAGTAAACTAAGATAAACAAGGAAATAAAGATACTAGAAAGGTCTAATAAGTAAATATATCCAATAATACTTAGCTATATGGTAAGTCTTTTGCTAATGGATCCCTTATGAAAATCCATGGTTAATCAAGTCCATAATCAGATGTCATAGGATCCTACAACCTTAACATGTATTCATAGTTAAGGTTTAGGTTATACTTCTATTACAAATCCCCTTATTAAGTAAAGTCATGATATATGCAGGTAGAAACATAACCTATAATCCCTACCTAGCATGCGTAATATACAATGCAAAATTTCATTAAGATAAGTAGACCGAAGCCTACCTCAAAGACAAACTACAATCTCAAACCATCCATGGATCAACTGTTGGTTCTCCTTTATCCCAAAATGACATCACACTATTAAAAACATCATCTAGAAGTTAATACGAGTAAAATGATACTTATGTTTCAATATAAAACCATGGACCTAGTGTCATGACTAAAAAATGAAAGGTTACGATGGCACTTGTCCTAACAAGACTTAACAACTAAGCCTATTATGCAAACTAATAAAATATGAGAAATCAATACCAAAACAAAGGCAAGACCCCTAACAGAGTCAAAACACATGTATAAACATAGTAAAAGAAAAAATATAATCAGATTACCAAACCAAATCCTAAAAGTTGGCATCACAGTATAAGAACTACTAAATACATCTCAAATTTCATAAGATACAATATTAGTCCAAAAGAATAAAAAATTTATGTTTGAATACAAAATATATATAGTCTAGATATGAAAAGGTTGAAGTCAACTCCAACTGCATGGATCAACTACTACCTCAAATGGGTTCTAAGTAACGCCTGAATCGACTACCATGAGTCACCCTCAAACTTGGATCTATACCGAAAGGGTGTAGTATGGTACTTTTGTACTCAGTAGGTATCATAGGACAACCGAGTAAAGTAGAAAATAAAGCATATAAACAAAAACTATAGGCAAGTAATCTTAAATCAAAAAATGTTCCAAATAGTATCCCACATCGTCTCCTCTAATAGTTCTACTATATGCATAAATAATAAGTATATGCTGGGGAAAGAAGAATACCTCTATACATATAATAAGTACAAGTATAGAAAGACAGAACAAATGGAAAATTATCAAGTCAAAGATAGAAATACAATCATAGCATAAGCACAATATATAAAGTTCAATGAAGATGACACAGATGGTGATATTGATGATGATGCATGAGGACGTCGTACAAACTCTATATAAATATACGAAGCTAAGGATTCCTGATGTAGGAACCATGGAGGGTTTATAAACCCGTATACAACTAATATACAATAACAATATCCAAAACTCCTCTCCGGCACATCATCAGTAGAGGGTTTTTTAAGAGGTCATATTTTCAGTCAGAAAAAAGACAGTAGTTCAAGTATTTCCATGGTGGTACCAATGTTTCATGAATGAATATAATATGAGGATGTAATGCTCACAACCAACAAAAATGAGAATATCCAGTATCTAACAAATATACCTACCAAGTGAGCCTAAATCCACTAAAAATTAGCTAACTATTCACGTTCAAATATAATCTAGAAACCATCAACATGCAAGAAAATGTCATTGATACCATAAAATTCTCAAAATCTATGCATTTTCCACCAAAACTAGTACAACAAAAGATTGCATATATCAATACTAAGACAACAACATCACATAAGACCTCACACGGTCACACATAGAAAATAATGTCTCAAAACCACCAAATATTATTCGCATAGGCCCCCACATGGGCACATAATTACCTAACACATTTCCTATGATACAACCCTATGGCTATAATACGCTTTTACATTATTATTAACAACCAAACCCAGTTAGAAAAAAATAAAGCCATAACCAATGTTGAATATACGCATCCAAATAAACCCAACAATATCTATATTGACCATTTACAAATTGGGATCAAAATAAACCCTTGGAATGTGTTTTCAAAAAAGAAGGGTAAACTTGGAATTTCTATCCAAAAATATATTTCTCATGATTAAAGGAAATCATAGAAGAAAATCCATGTAAAAATGGGTTGAAATTAGGGTTTAAATTAAAGAAATACTATTTTTACTCCTTTCGAGCTAAAATTTAATACCCCAAAAGCTCATATATAAGTTTCCAACTATTCGTCATGTTTAAAAAGACCCAAAGTGATTATTTCAAATCTTAGATAGGTGTAATGACCATTCACCTTGAGTTTCAATTTTTTTCAATACGATTATGGTTATAGAAAGTATATATAGCAAAGTTTAGTTGAAAGAATTTGTATTAATTGAGTTTTAACGTTGGATTCTATAAGGTTAAACTTTAAATAAGTGTAAATAATAGAATATACTATGTTATGTGGATAATTATATATCAAAATAAATCCCTTTGAGTCGTCTTCCCAATGCATCTGACCACTTGTCAATTCGAGTTTAGAGTAAAAAGTTATAGGTGTTTTAGTAAGACAATCTATGGTAGCCCCATGTTGCGGAGGGGCCCACGATAGGTTCCTGCCTGATATTCACAATTGGGTTCAACCCACAAAGCTTGATTTTCTCAATTGAGTTCATGATGTGAACCTCACTTCCCTAATGTGAAACCATGTTTTTCCCTTATTAAATCAAGGGTAAGATGGTCCTTTCTCCCCCATAGCTCCCCTAACCTATTTTATAATCCTAAGGTTGTCCAAAATTAGTAGAAGGCTCTAAAAAAAAACTCAATATCTTCCTCCCAAGAACATCAAGAAGGATTTCTCAATGCCTAGGCTCCAAATTCAAGCTCCCTCCAAATAGTCAAGAAATTCGGGTATGTAGGGTTTGAACAAAGATAACCTTCCATCCTTGTGCCCAAAAGTTATATTTTTAAAGTTGAATTTATATTATTTAAATAAAGGTTCATACCCAAATTTCCAAGTTTTATGAATATGGCTTTATTAAGTGATTTTAAGTTCTATTTGCATGCAAATTTACCTGAGTTTATGTTTTCGCATTTATGACTGTTACAATAAGATGAATTTTAGTATATTGTCAGTTTTCATGAGTTGATAAGTATTCCTTATTTTCAATATAATTCAGTTAGTTACAAATAAGATCATATGAATTTACCACGATTCCCAATTTACAAGTAATTCAGACTTGTTATTTTGGATTATTGCAGTATGATTCAGATTACTATTTTGATCTTATGATCTCAGACTTGATATGAAATTCACATAATTATTCATGAGTATGATTTATTAATAGAAGCATGATTGGTTTTCATATTTACAAACCAATATGCTTAGTTTAAAGTGAATTTCCTTAGTATGAGCATATAGTAAATATATTGGGAGTAGTATTTAGCACCTAGAGGTAAGTGTGGTTTAGCGCATCCTATTTCTCAGAAACTATATGACACTATAGGTTTAAGGGGCTTGCTAGAAAGTGTCCCCAATGCCCAATATGGGCTCCTTTTATTGATCACTCTAGTTCAGTTCAGGTTATATTCTGATGGCAAGGGTAGAACAACCTTCCTCAACGTGGGTCTGACATTGGACTCCATTCTAGCTGACATGGTTTATGTCGGTTATGAGAATCTCCCAAAGAAAAAAGTATTTTAGAGAGAATCTCCTAAAGAAAAAAGTATTTTAGACAGTAAGTGTAATGAATCATGATTTTATTCAGCTATTGTTTTAT
Organism: Capsicum annuum; assembly: GCF_002878395.1. Classification (NCBI taxonomy): domain Eukaryota; kingdom Viridiplantae; phylum Streptophyta; class Magnoliopsida; order Solanales; family Solanaceae; genus Capsicum; species Capsicum annuum. The sequence continues at coordinate 70,301,964 of NC_061117.1, read as the reverse complement.
AAGTTATTATCCATGAGATTTTAGCTCTCAGTTTTACTTATGATCATGGTGAGTCCTTTTGCCTTTAGCCTGTATGATTTGAAAGTATATTTAGCATTAGTTTTACTTATTCCACAAAAAGACAGCTTTCAGAAGCTAAGGGTAGTAACTCAACCAGCTTATCAAATTATTTTTGTTATTCATGTTTTATGGTATTTCAGCTTTAAGTTTATTTCAGTCTCTTAGTAAGTCTACTTGCACTTAGCATGCATATTTTAAGATTATGCATTGATTCATTTTTACTTATTTCATCAACCACCACTTTGTCAGTATATTTCAAAAGTACTGACTACATATACGTGTGTGTGGTTACATTTTTTCATAATATAGGTACCAGTTGTCGCACAGACATAATGGTCAAACAGTTAGCATTTTCTAGCCAACAGGTGATGAGTTCTCTTGATTTAAGAACAAAAGTAAACTGTAGTTCCAGTATTAAATGGTTTATTCGGTTATATTGAATTGTAATAGTTGGGGGTCATGTACCGGCTGCCTATAGTAAGTATTAGTAAAGGCTTCATAGACTGTCAGTTAGAGTTAATGTATTTAATTTTAGTTTTCCTTTGTGTAACTAGAGTATAAATATTTTAAACAACTTTGTATTGACACGTTCAGCTAAAGAAATCTCTTCCGTTTACTACTTCTAATTTTATGTATTTTATTTAGTTGCTCATGAGTTATGCAGGTATCATGGGTTAGCTTAGGATCACTTGTGGTTCTAATCACCTTGATGTCTAGGGATAGTCTTGAGGCATTACACAAAATCCCCATGTTTCACCATTCTATCCAAGTTTAAACGATGATTTATATGATAAAAATCAAACAAATAGAGATTTGGAGCTTACCCAAGCTTAGAAATAGAAGAATATGCTAAAAAACTCAAATTCCAATCTCCAAGTCATGAATATGGTGAAAAAATTGAAGAGAATATTTAAACAGTGTAGGTACCACTAAAGCGGACCATGGACAACTTCAACGGAAGATGCTAAAGCGTCCAGGTACCGCTAAAGTGGTACCCATGCGAGGGTAATAGTCCACTAAAACGTACCATAGGCCGCTTTAGCGATACTCCCTAAGTGTTTAGGGCCGCTTGAGTGCCAAAGTGCTGCTAATGCACCAAAAGGGCTACTTCAATAGTTACACCGGAAGTTGTGCACTAGACGAAGACTTGGAGAATTCCAAGTCTCTGTGGATCCCTTAAGATTCATTCAATATCTTGAGAATGCAAACGAACTATGCTACCTTATCAAATTTGACGCTTCAGACTTAATGGAGATATCAAAATTTCAAAAAAATATTATTTTAATAGAATGGACCGCCAAGACCCAATTTCACAATATTTTGAACCTAGGGTCAAAATGAGATATAAAAAATGTAAAACCGCACCAACCATGATACCAATCTAAAAATGATGTTTTGGATCTGTTGTTGATAATGACCAAGATACATCTTCACTCAAAAAATGATTGCGGTCGTTGTCAATTATTGTAACCCAACAAAGGTTGGGGTCAAGTACCAAGGGAATACGTGTACTTGTGGATCTCAGATGTTGTAATCAATGGGAAAAAATAGGAAAATGAAATTGTGGGTGAATAGTAATATTGACCAAGGAGAAAATATCAAATTCGATTGTAATGAGCGTTGGTGAACACTTGGATTGTTTTCCACCTAGATTCTTAACTCCGTAGTCTTAACGTGCTTTGTTGAACTAATCTGATACCTTGCATGCAAAATCTGATAATTTATGTACCATCTATAGTCTTTTGGATGTGCAGATGGATTTCATCCTTTACCTTTTGAGCCTCTTGATGTCTCCTTACTAACCATTATCTTGATCCCATTAAACTATAACCTTTTGAGTCTCTAGTTATTAGATGATAGCTAACCATCTTACTTAGATAATACCTAGTAGCATGGATCAACATTAAACTTCAAATTACGATTGTAATTACGTTTTCGTAGTCTCTACTCCTCTTTGTATGTAAGTATTAGCAATAATGTAAGTATCAACAATAATCTAGTTAGGATATTAACGTTGGACACTATTAAGATAACTATTAAATCAAAGAAAATACAATACAAGCATGGGTATTAGTTTAAAACAATAATAGCACTTCCCATACTTAGTCAATCAACGAGGGTTTCTACAACCCTAGCTATGCGTTTTTAGCCGCTCATGCTTGTGAAATAATCAATAACATTCATAATTGAAAGAATATATTAAATCACAATAATAATAAGTAGAGAAACCCAAAACCATAACTGAATTAATCAAGTAAAATCAATATAAGAGAATTCCAAGACCAAATTTGGATCTCGGAATCAAAATATGTTTGTTAGTATCAAGAATGTGTTTTTTATCTACTAAAAAACACATAAAGGGTATTTATAGTGCATGGTGAAATCCTAAAATCAAAGCCCGAATGAAATAGGAGATAAAAGGGACAGTAGCCACTTATGGTCCCTACTTACACCTTGTCCTTGGGTGCAGGTAGTGCTTACGGCTAGAAGGTAGGGCGCAAGTGATGACCGCAAGTGCCAGACATAACATGGGATTACAAACAAGCTTGAAAGTGTCCTAAACATCCATAATTGCTTTAATAAGTAGCCAAAAACAATTTTTAATCTTTTTCATGAAATTAGCATCCAAAACGCATCATATCTAACAAAAACAACCTTAGAAACATGCATATTTTTCTCGTTTTAAGTGTTGGTAGTGCTATATTTATATATCATATCAACACTCTCAACTTAGAAAGTTTACATTTCCTCAAGCAACAAAACACAACAATACAAAAATAACACTTAACTAGGAGAATCTATGTTATTCAAGCCATTCAGTCAACACTTTAAGCTCTCAACGTAACCCTATCCAATCTCACTTTTCAAAACCATCTGTGTATGAAAGCACAAAAATGTGACACAATACATTAGAAACAAACAACCACGTATATGTACAAGTTATTCTACCTGAAATAGGCAAATAACAAGTAGTATGACCTATGTGCCCTCACAAAAAATAAGTCCCAACTCACTCATATGAAATAATGTATGTTAATGCAGTGACAATCGAGAGACAATCGCACTCAGAAGTGAAGTTCTAATCAATGTACATCAAATACTTTAGTCCTGCCTTATTTATTTACCTTGGTATTTAGACCATCAAATTAGGATCACTATTGGACTTTTCTCGGCTTGTAATGTAGGCTTGGGGATGGTATACAACATATGAACATATCAAGTGACTAAGCCTCCTTGGTGACACGACTGGAACTAGGGCCTTATCGTAATGGGCATCCCAAGTCTAACAAGAATTGAAGATTGCCTCTGATACTTGACCCAACCAATTGACAAACAATAAAATAATAACCGAATCCATAACCATTCCATAACATACCCAAATCAATAGTTTGTCCATACAAAGACTATAAAACTTAAAAAGAATATCCAGTCGAGACATGCCCCCAACCATAGAAAAAACTAATATCCAAGTCTAAACAAAAGAAGACATAAGAAAACTCAAAGAAATAAATAGAGCCTTCCGAAGTATGGAAGCTCACTGCTTCAAGTCAACACAAGTTGTCTCTAAATCCATGTCACTGACTAGAAGGTGTCATAGTTTGACCAACACATGCATCGCCTGGGGATACAACGTCGAAAATGGTTAGCAGTTGGAGTGCTAAAATTTAACTCAAGGTTAAGGATGAATTAAAGCCAACTATTCAAAACTAATCAACCAATGCATATAACCTATGCAATATGTACATATACATATAAGACATGATGGGATAGGGAACAAAATTTGCATGAACATGAAATCATTAACCTGGGTTATGTAGCATAACCATCATATAACAATGCACCCATAAGCTATATGTGTCCAGCTCTCCCTGGGCTAGAAGGGCCCCAATACGTGTAGCCGCATGAACATGAGAATATCCATAACTGTATATGCCTATATGGAGGACTAAAACCTTCTGTCATAATCAAGGTGACTTAAGATCCAATACTTGTATTATGGTGGACTCAAATCTCACATTCATATATTCATTCAGGGGACTTAAACTACCCGATCGTAATGACTCCTAAACCAACTATTGCAGTTTCCTATGTTAACATTCATGGCCAGACTACTCACCCTTCTTTAAAACCATCATTTCACATACATAATCATTAAGTCAATTACTTATCGAAGGCATTTCGTTGGTATTATCATACAAACACCACTTGCAAGCATACCACATGCCATTACTATTATCAATCGACCAATCATTCATTTGATTGGGACTCAAACCCATTGTCTAACAAAGACAATAATTCAATTCCAAGTTTAGGGACTCAAACCCATTGTCTAATAAATGAATAAATTAATTTAATGTTTAGTAACTCAAACTGTTTTTTCCAATTAAACTACCAAGGTTACCATTCAAATCATTACATGGCGAGAAATTCCTTCACAAAACCATTTGCCAACCATTCATATTCAATAGGCCAATGCATTAGTTCAAAACATCATCTAACATATGACTAGTTTATTCTCTTAGGCATTTTCATAAACACTTTGATGGCATACCATTACAAAGACCAAAATCAAAGAAAAAACCATCAATTTTAGGGTTACCCATGACCTATTTGTTAAACCATAGCAACCAAGCCCCTACATGTGCAAACTATCTCCAAAAACATGTATAAACACAATTTAAACCAAAGTAAACAATACTCAACATTAAGAAAAAAAACCCTCAACATTGGTTTTGAAAACCACCATTAATGAATCATAATCAATGATTAAAACACATGATATTTGAGAAATAACACTGAGGGAAGAGTCACATGCCTTATTCACTAAGATTCATGAAAACACATGACTTTTGAGCCTCTAGATGAACACTTTGTAGAAACCCTAGACCAATCTTCAAGTGAGCATTTAGAGAGAATTTTAGGAGTGTTTTGATTCTTCAAAGTGTGTTTTGAGAGAATTTTAGGAGTGTTTTGATTCTTCAAAGTGTGTTTTGAGAGGCTAAAATTTGTAATAAGACATGGGGTCTTAGGGTTTTTGGGGTGGGAAATATCTAAAATATCCGCAACTTAAAATCAGAATGAGGTGCGCAGGAGGGTACTACTCCCCCCTCAACTCGTATCAAATCATACGAGTAGCATACAACACTCATACCCTAGACAGAACTTTAATTTTGTCTAACATACTAAATTCAAGGGTAACTTATATCTAATTATATGATTGGTACTCTAGAATCGTACCTTAGGTAGAATCATCTAGTCTAGACAGACTGAGCAGCATACAAGTGGCTTTCCTCACTCGTACCATCTCCATACGACTCGTATGGTGTCCATTTATACCTTGGAAAGTAACCAACCTAATCCATACCAAGTATCATATGACCAAAGACTTCAAACCGTATCCACATCATACGATAAGTAAGCACAAGTCGTATGATGTCCAGAGAGCTTAAAATCAAGAAATTTCAAATGGTCAAACTAGGGTGTTTCCATTCTCCCCCACTAAGAACATTCTTCCTCAAATGATGGGTTAAGGCAAGCACAAGTACAATTTAGCATATTATTATCCATTAAAATTCCCCTTAATCAAGTTAGTAAACAAAGATATTAAGATTAACACATACCTCAAGTATGAACTTCTGTAATGGGGGAAAAATGCAGATACTTGGACTTCATGCTCTTTTCTTCTTCCCAAGTAGCTTCTTCAACATTATAGTTCCTACAAAGAACATTTTCCAAAGAAACATCTATTGTTCATAACAATGAACTTGATGATCCAAGATCTCAACCGAGACTACCTCATAAGATAAGGAATCTGAGATACCTAATCCTTCTAAAGAAACAATCGATGAAGGATCACCCACACATTTTCTCAGCATAGATATATGGAAAACTGGATTACTGGAGCTAAATCTAGAAGGCAACTCTAACTCAAAGGAAAAATTACTAACCCTCTTCAAAACCAAATACAAACAAAAATGCCAGGGACTAAGCTTCCCTTTCTTACCAAATGGCATCACTCCCTTCACAGGACACCCCTTCAAGAACAATCAATCAACAACTTTAAACTCTAACTCCCTACGCCTCACAACTGCATTGGACTTTTGGCGACTTCGAACGGATTTCAATCTGTTATAAATTACCTTTACCTTCTCTAAGGCTTGGTGAACCATGTTTGGGCTAAAAACTTTACCCTCACCAACTTCGTACCACCCAATAGGAGAATGGAATCTCCTACAGTACAATGCCTCAAAGGGAGCCATACGAATAGTAGAGTGATAACTGTTAATATAAGCAAACTATATAAGAGGTAAAGGGTCAACCTAACCACCACTATAGTCAATCACTCAAGAACGAAGAACATCTTTAAATTTCTAAATAGTCCTCTCCACTTGTCCATTCGACTGCGGGTGGAAAGCGATACTAAGTCACACCTTAGTTCCTATACCTTCCTGAAACGACCTCCAAAATTGATAAGAATAAAGTACCTCGATCCAAAATAATAGAAACTGGAGTACCATGCAACTTCACAATCTTCACAAGATACAACTTAGCATAATTGTCCGTCGAATAACTAGTCCTCACTAGCAAGAAGTGAGCGGACTTGGTCATCTTATCCATAATGACCCAAATTTAATCACACTGGTTTTGAGACCAAGAAAGAATGGTAATAAAATCCATATTAATTACCTCCCACTTCTATTCAGGTCACTCAATCTCTTGGACATACCTCTAAGTCTCATATGCTCAACTTTTACTTTATGACACACCATACACCTAGCCGCATAGTTAGCCATATCTTACTTTATATTATTAAAACTCCTTAAGATGATGATACATATTCATAGAAATAGGATGAATAACATAACGAGATACATGAGCTTCATCCAAAATCCTTTCGCTCAATCCATTGATATCGGGAACACATAACCTGCCTTGGTACCGCAAGATACCATCTCCACCAATCACAAAGTCAAAACCAATTTGATGACATATATTTCCTCTAATATTCATCAAATTAGGATCCAAAATTTGCTATTTCTTTTTCTTAACAACAAGAGATGACTGCGTTACCCAATGGACAAACACACAAACATCGTCAGAGTCTATGAGACAAACTCTAAGACTAGCCAAATGGTGAATGTCCTTCACCAACTGCCACTTATCCTCAACCATATGATCTAGACTCTCAATGGATAATCGTATAAGAGAATCAAAAACTATGTTAGCTTTACCTGGATTGTAATGGAGACTTATATCATAGTCCTTCAACCACTCAAGCTACCTTCTTTGCCGAAGATTTAACTCTTTTTAAGTAAACACATATTGGAGGCTCTTATGATTAGAAAAGATTCAACATGAACACTATAGAGATAGTGACACAAAATCTTTAACTCGACTACCTCAGCCAACAACTTCAAATCATGATTATAACAGTTTTTCTCATGAACTTTCAATTGTCTAAATGCATAGGACACCACCCTACCATGTTGCATTAACACACAATCCAAACCAACCTAAGATGCCTCAAAATATACCATAAAACCCTCGATACACTCAGGTAGAGTCAATATCTTAGCCGAAGTCTGCTTATCCTTCAAATTCTCAAAACTATCCTCACAAGCATCAGACCATAAGAACAATACCTTCTTCTGGGTCAATCTAGTCATAGGGTAGCTCTAGTTGAAAAACTTCCCACAAATCTCCTATAGTAACCTACTAAACCAAGAAGCTTCGAATATCGATTGGAGTTATGGGTCTAGGACACTTCTTAACTACTGCAACCTTCTTTAGATCCACTATGATCCCTTCACTACAGATAATATGACCAAGAAAAGTCTCAAGCTTCAAGCAAAACTCTAACTTAGGGAACTTGGCATACAAATATAGATCCTTTTAGGTTTGTAACACAACACAGAGGTGATCGACATGATCTAATTTAGTCTTAGAGTAGACCAGAATATCATCTATGAAGACAGTGATGAACAAATATTGTTACTGAATAAAGACCCTATTCATAAAATTCATAAACATTACCAGAGCCTTGGTCAACCCAAAATACATATCTAGGAACTCATTATGATTGTATCAGGTCCTGAAAGAAGTCTTAGGCAGCTGATGATAGCCTGACCTAAGATTAATCTTAGAGAAACACTTCACAGCTTGAAGCTGATCAAAAAAATCATTGATCCTAAGAAGAGGATATTTATTCTTTATGGTTACCTTATTCAGCTAATGATAATCAATACAAATTCGAATGGAACCATCCTTCGTACGCACGAACAACACAGGTGCACTACAAGGAGACATATAAGGATGGATAAACCCGTTATCTAAGAGATCCTTCAATTGGTCCTAAATCTCTTTCAACTTATCCTGAACCATTCTATAAAGAGTGATAGAGAAAGAACGAGTGTCCAAAATAAGATCAATTTCCCTATCGGGAGGAATACCATGAAGATCATCAGGGAAAACCTCAGGAAACTTATAACCACCTAAATTGGTTCTAGAGAAGGACCTTCCAAGTTAGATTCTTTAAATCAGTCCAAACGATACAAACACTCTTTGGAAATCAATTTTTAGGCTCTAAGATATGAGATGATCTTCTCTTAGGCAGTAAAGAACCCCCTTACCATATAATGACCAGATCATTAGGGAATTTAAACATGACCTTATGGGTCCAAGAATCTAGAGAGACATAGAATGAATGCAACCAATCCATCCCCAATATGGCATGAAAGTCAAACATGTCAAACTCTATCAAATCCATAAGAGTTTCTCTACCACTAACATATACCACAAACCCATATAGAATCTTTTAGCAATCATGGAGTCATCAATAAGGCCAGATACAGAAAAAGAATCAGAAATAAACTCAAGACTAAATCCAAAATGCATAACTAGAAATAGGGTCATATAAAAAATAGTGGACCATAGATTGAGTAAATAATACACATCATGAGAGAATATTTTAACATACAAGTAACGACATCAAGAGATGCCTCAAAATCCTAATGATATGTAAGAGTAAATAACTAATTCGCGCCAGTGCTGGTACAAAAACTAGAAACAAATGTAGAAGTAGCAAACATTGGTGCAGGAGTAGATTAAGAGCCAACAGGGACCCTGTTAGCCCAGAATCCATTCTAGAATGACAACCATGCTGCATATAACCAGTCTGACAACAATAAAAATATTTTTTCTTCCCTTCCTTATAGAACCCATGGTGCGATCGCGCACAAAATCTACAAGGAGGGTGGGATAGAGACGACTGAGCCCCACTAGCATAAGATTAGGCACCTTTTACTGAGAACCGACCATCATTGTAATAGCCCACATATTTCTAAGCTAGAAAGAGAACAAGTATTCCTATGTATGAAATCTCTTATCCTATGATTCATACTTGAGTACATAAATTACAATGAATATCCTAGTGATAGGATTGCTTATGATGCATTAAGCATGTTCATATGAGTCACTTAAGGTAATACAAGCTAAGAGTTTTTGAATCCATCAAGTTTTAGTATTTGATTTTGCAAGGGTCATCTTTGAACGATTATAAATCGATGTTAATGTGTAATTTTGGCTGATTTAGACCCACCAAATTGTAGAGAATCGAATTATCTTTTAAACGATACCAATTTTTTCTTAATCCAATACTCGAGCGAAAAGTTATGCCAATTTTTGTGAGAGACAGTAAGGATAGGCAATTGGTTAGGCACCACCCAACCCAAACATAGGTGATTGGTTAGGAGTCGCCCAACATAGCTTAGAAAATCACTTGGGAGCCGCCTAAGTCAGTTCCAGGTGCCAAAAACACTCCGTTTTGAGTTATTTTAAGGGTAATTAAGTCTTTTAACACTCCTTATACGTCCCTAAACATAACCCTATGAAATATATAGCTTCTAAACATATTACAACCCTATTATCATCTCAAAGATCATCATTCAATAGCACTAAAAGAGAAAAACAACTAGGGTTGCGTAACTAAGCTTGAAGATCCGATTTCACGGAAATTCCTTCGTCAATCGTCAAGAATCTTTCTTCTAAGGTATGTGTGAATTGATTTATGGATGCCTTCCATCCATAAAGCTCAAAAATGCTCTTTTTCATTATAAAGTATGATTTATATATTTTGGGTGTTGATGATCATGTGGTTGATATTGGGTGATTCCCAAAATGGAATCTTTATATGGTTTTTTGAATTTCATGATATCATATAAGTTAGAAAAGTATTTATTTGGTTGTTCATGATGTATAATTTGATGATTTAACCTATGCTTAAGATGTGCATGTAAGGTGTTTGATAAAATGCCTAAGAAACTAGAAATCAGGCAATATAACTAAATTGTGACTAAGTGAAGGATTCATGATATGCCCTCACGTTCCAATGACTTTTATGTTGTTAATGTGCCTTGTAAATGTGGTTGGAATACTCATGAACTATTCTTATGAGATTATGCTACGTTTACTTGCAAATCCTACTTATGAACAATATTTATGATAACTATGCAATCCACATGAACTTCCATGCTATTGGTATGTGTTGCAAATATGTTATGCAATGAACATGATATTAAGATTGTGCAAGTACTTCCATGTGATATGAAATCCTTTCCATGCAATACATTGTTGATAACCATGCTTAGTATGACATCCTTACTTATGATAATATAAATTATGGACTCTACTCTTATGATCAAGTCATTCATGTGTGTCAGTTTCCTTCCATCGAGTCCTGGGGGTACTTGTACCCAAAAACTATAGTTGTGTGCCTAGATCCATGTCATGTTTCACGATATCCGAACTCAAGCTATGATTCCATAGACTTTAGTAAGTCATGTGACTCAGGAAAACCTCATGATCTTAGTCAGTTGTAACATTTTAGTAACATTACCCCAGTCAACGGAATTCAGTAAGATTAAGTCATGCATAGTCAGTTATTCATGTCCAGTCCCTCCAGATGGGAGAAGATATTAGCACCGGGTGAACCCAAGGATGAGAACTCACCCGCCTGTTTAGGGTGTGATTCTTAGTAGTCATCCTTGTGTTCTAGAACTTTATAGCCAGCATAGGTTGAGACATCTTAACCTGTCAGATTAGGGTTGATGAGGTGGCTTACCTCGTCAGTTTAGGGTTCCCACCATTCTCATTAAGTACCCACCAGATAAGGGTCCTTCACAGGCTGTCCTTACCCGTGGCACAGTATTGATACCCCTCTATTTAGGGCAGAGATTGGACCCCAGCTTAGCCATAACAGCATACATGGGGCATGCCAGTTAAACAGCTCTTCCCACAGTTCCAGTATCAGTATCAGTAAAAGAACTCAGGGTGTTCTTCAGTTTTCAGTATATATAAGACTGTCAGATACAGTCATCCATGTTATCAGTTTTAGTATCAGTCATGACAGTTATCAGTATACTATATATTAGCTTACAAATCATGCGATCACGTATTCATGGTTCCAGTTTCTATATATATGTGTTTGCACTCCGACGTTTATATTAGTCAGTCAATGTTGTTTATGCATGAAACCCTTTATGTTTAGCCTACCTTCCTCGTATGCTCAGTACTCTTGTTGTACTAACGCATTTGCACTATTGTGCATTCTTTTCATATTACACCATAGGTTCTGAGACACGAGCTCCAGCCCAGCAGTAGCAGTAGCATTCCAGTCGCAGAGACACAGTCAGTTCTCATTGATTCAAGGACAATATGATTTGATTCATTTATTTATTTCCTCAGTTTAGTTTTACAAAGTTAGTTGGAGACATGTTTCTTCAACTCCTTATTCAGATAGTGTAGAGGCTTTTAGATTTATGTTCAAATTTACGTTCAGATTGAGTTCTTTTGGGTATTTTCACCCACATGATTGTATTCAGTTGAACCTTATGAACTTACAGTTCTATGTATTCCGCATAATTATATCATGATTTGTAGTATACAGGTACAGATATCAGTCATGGGTTAGCTTGTGTTCCCTTCAGGTTATGAGCACCGTGTAGAATTCTAATTCAGCGAATCAGGGCGTTACAAACTTGGTATCAGAGCGTAAGGTTCAATAGAGTCCTAGGAAGTCTGAAAGCTACATCTAGTAGAGTCTTGTACATGGGTGTGTTATGCGCCACATTTATGTGCGGGAGGCTAGAAGATTTTTTAGGAACAATCCCCTTTCTTTATTATTCATGACATGCTAGTAAGCATAATCACAAGTTAAACTCTCAGTCTAATCCATTCATCTCTTATTCCAGACCATGGCCCCAAAGAGAAGAAACCAGCCAGCTCTTCATCCTGAAGATCCTTTGGGCGAACATGTTTCCCATATGGAGTTTGGAGTTGCATTTACCATACTTAATCAGTCCATGGCTGCACAAACTGAATGGATACCAGTCATTCCAGCCAATCCATTGGCCAATCCCAAAGCAGCTAGGGTTTTGGACTTCACCCGAATAAACCCTCCATCTTTCCCTGGGTCTAAGTCTGATGAGGACCCTCAGGAGTTCATTGACCAAGTCCAAAAGGTCATTGACATCATGGGTATTTCTTCAATTGATAGTGCTAAGTTATCCGCCTACCAATTACAGGATGTTGCTCATGATTGGTACAAACAGTGAAAGCCTGAGAGGTTAGATGATACAGGCTCTATCGAGTGGGAGGAATTTGTCACAGCCTTCTTAGATATATTCTTTCCCCAAGAGCTGAGGAAAGCCAAAGTTCTTTAGTTCATCAACCTCAGGCAGGGGAATATGACTGTTATGGAGTATTCTCTTAGATTTACTCAGCTAGCCAGGTATGCTCCTCATGTGGTTGCAGACAATAGAGCTAAGATGAACAAATTCATGTCAGGGGTCAACGATAGTGTGGTAAATGAGTGTAGGTCAGCGATGCTGATCCGTTATATGACCTTAGCCAGACTCATGAACCATGCCCTGCAAGTAGAAGAGCAGAAGTTTAAGACTAGGGAGAGGCAGAACTAAAGAGCAAGGTCAGGTAATTTCAACTTTGCTCACCCCAAGTCAGATGGAGGAAATAGTTCACAGTTTCACTCCAAGTCAGCCGTTGCAGCTCCTTCCTCTGCCAGTGCTCTAGTGCCGAAGTTCAAAGACGGTAATAGAGACAAAGCTCCAGGCTCTAAATCTTAGGGCAGTGTTAACAGTGCCCGAACAAATCCTCTTTGTCAGCTTGTGGTAAGAACCACAAGGGCATTTGCAGAGCCGATAGTGTTTTCTATTTTGGTTGTGGCAAGCCAGGCCACAAGATTATGAAGTGTCTGCAGTTAAGTCTTCAGGGCCAGCAAAATCATTCTACAGCTTAGTCCAGTTGCCCGAACTAGCAGGGTGCTATTTCCAGTGCTACGAGTGGGCAACGCCTCAACAGACTCTATGCTCTTCAGTCCTGGTAGGATCAGGAAAATTCTCTTGATGTTATTACTGGTACGTTACAGATTTTCCAAGTTCATGTTCATGCTTTACTAGACCCAGGTGCATCTTTGTCTTTTGTTACTCCATACATAGAAGGCGATTTCAAAATCAGTCTTGAAGTCCTAGAAGAACCCTTCTCAGTATCTACCTCAGTGGGTAAAAAATATCGTAGCCCGATGGGTATATAGGAGCTGCCCGATTATGATATCTCAGAAATCCAGATCAGCAGATTTAGTAGAGTTAGAGATGACTGATTTTGATGTCATTCTCGACATGGATTGGCTTCATTCCTACTATGCCAGAGTCTACTGTATAAATAGGATAGTTTAGTTTCAATTCCCGAATGAGCCCGTCCTAGAGTAGAAGGGTAGCATTTCAATGTCAGGGGTCAACTTGTTTCCTACCTTTGGGCAAGGAAAATGATTTCTAAAGGGTGCGTGTAGCATCTCGTACATGTTAAAGATTCCAGTTTTGAATATCCCATCCTTGAAACAGTGTCTGTTTTTAATAAATACTCAGATGTCTTTCCTAAAGATCATCCAGGCATTTCTCCCGAAAGAGAAATAGACTTCGACATAGATATTTTTCTGGATACTTAACCTATTTCTATTCTGCCATACAGAATGGCACTAGCAGAACTCAAGGAACTAAAAAATTAGTTGAAAGATCTCAGACCCAGCATTTCCCCATTAGGTGCATAAGTATTATTCATGCGCAAGAAAGACGGTTCTCTCAGGATGTTTATTGATCATCGTCAACTTAACAAGGTCACGGTCAAGAATATATATCCTCTTCTTAGGATTGATGATCTATTCGACCAACTTTAGGGTGCCAGTTACTCATCTAAGATTGACCTCAGATCAGGCTATCATCAGCTCAGAGTTAGAGAATGTGACATTTTGAAGAAAGCTTTCCATACTCGGTATGGTCACTTCAAATTTTTAGTTGTCATTTGCTCTTACCAATGCCCCTACAGCTTTTATGGATTTGACAAACCGTGTGTTCAAGCAGTACTTAGACATGTTCATCATAGTCTTTATAGATGATATTCTGATCTATTCTCGCATAGAGCGTAATCATGCAGACCATCTCAGGATTGTTCTTCAGACTCTCAGGGATCACCAGTTATTCGCTAAGTTCAACAAGTGCGAATTTTTGCTAAGATTAGTAGCATTCATTGGCCATATTGTTTCTAGTGATGGCATTAGAGTAGATCCTTAGAAAACTGAGGCAGTAAGAAACTGGCCCAGACCCCTATCTCCATCAGATATTAGGAGTTTCTTGGGTTTGGCAGGCTATTACAGATGGTTTGTCGAGGGATTTTCTTATATTGCATCTCCCATATCTAGATTGACTCAGAAGAAGATTAAGTTTCAGTGGTCAGATTCATGCGAGAAGAGTTTTCAAGAGTTAAAGACTCGACTCACCTCCGCTCCAGTTCTAGCTATTCCAGATGGTTCAGACGATTTTGTAGTCTATTGTGATGCATCCAGAGTGAGATTAGGTTGTGTCGTCATGCAGCATGGTAAGGTCATAGACTATGCCTCCAGACAGTTAAGGCCACATGAGAAGAATTATCCTACTCATCATCTTGAGTTAGCAGCGGTAGTTTTTGCCTTGAAGATTTAGAGGCATTATCTCTATGGAGTTCATGTAGATGTCTTCACAGACCATAAAAGCCTCCAGTATGTCTTTTCCCAGAAAGATCTCAATCTTCACCAAAGAAGGTGGTTAGAGCTCTTGAAGGATTACGACATGAGTATTCTTTATCATCCGGGCAAGGCCAATGTTGTGGCCGATGCTCTCAGTCAACTCTCTAGGGGTAGTATTTCTCACGTTGTGGATAGTAAGAAAAAGATGGCTTAGGAGATCCATTAGCTTGCCAGACTAGGCGTTCAATTAGTCGATTCTTCAGAGGGTGGTGTGTGTGTTCATGGTAGTTCGGAGTCATCTCTAGTTTCTGAGGTGAAAGAGAAATAAGACAGGGATCCTAGCCTTGTCAATCTCAAATAGTTAGTTCAGAATCAGAAAGTTGAGGTTTTCTCCCAAGGGGGAGATGGTGTTCTTTATTGTCAGGGTCATTTATTTGTTCTAGGTGTAGATGAATTGAGGCAGCAAATACTTGTAGAAGCACATGGTGCACGGTACTCTATTCATCCAGGGGCCACTAAGATATACCGTGACATGCGGGAGAACTATTGGTAGAGTGGGATGAAGAGAGATATTGCAGAGTTTGTGGCTATGTGCTTTAAATGTCAGCAGGTTAAGATAGAGCATCAGAAACCTAGTGGTTCCATGCAAGAGTTTACCATTCCTACTTGGAAGTGGGAAGAAGTTAACATGGACTTTATGACGGGTTTGCCTAGAAGTCGTCATAAGCATGATTCAGTCTTGGTCACTATAGAAGAATGACCAAGTCAGCTCATTTCGTTCCTGTTCGTACTTCTTATTCCACTGAGGATTATGCCAAACTCTATATCAGGGAGTTAGTAAGGTTACACGGTATTCCACTATCTACTATCTCAGAGAGAGGTACCCAGTTCACTTTTCACTTTTGGAAAGTGTTCTAAAGGGGTCTCGATACCCAAGTCCATCTCAGTACAGCATTTCATCCTCAGACAGATGGTCAAGAAGAGAGGACCATTCAAACTCTTGAAGATATACTAAGGGCATACCCAATTGACTTCAAGGAAAGTTGGGATGAATACTTTCCTTTGAATGAGTTTTCATACAACAGTAGCTATCATTCTAGTATTCAGATAGCTCCATTCGAAGCTCTCTATGGTAGAAAATGTAGATCTCCGATTGGTTGGTTCGAAGTTAGTGAGGCCTCAATATAGGTCCTGACTTAGTATTCGGCGCCTTAGAGAAAGTTCAGTTGATTAGAGAGAGACTCCAGGCTGCTCAAAGCCAACAGAAGTCCTATGCAGATGTTTCTAGAAAGGATCTCGAGTTCTAGGCCAATTACTATGTCTATCTTAAGATCTCTCCCATGAAGGGAGTGAAGAGGCTCGGCAAAAAAGGGAAACTGAGTCACCGGTATGTCGGTCCCTTCAGAATTCTTTGTCGCTTTGGCAAGGTAGCTTATGAGCTTGAGTTGACTTTAGATCTAGCCTCAGTCCATCTAGTCTTCCATTTCTCTTTGCTAAAAAAGTGCATAGGTGACCCAGCAGTTGTTGTCCCTATTCAGAGCATCAACATTCAGAACAGCCTCTCTTATGAATAGATTCCAGTCAAAATCTTAGATTATCAGACTCGTAGATTAAGGAACAAAGAAGTCACTCTAGTCAAGGTTCTATGGCAAAATCAGTCTCATGAGGGAGCTACTTGGGAAGCAGAAGCAGATATAAGTACCAAGTATCCTCACTTCTTCCTCGCCAATTTAGATTAAGCTCAAGGTAATAGTTCTCTTTAAACTTATTCAGTTTCACGTTCATGTTTCCAGTATAAACTTGGTACCTATTAATCGTTTCATACTCATTAATGCATTCATGTGTCAGTTGTTCGTGAATCAGATATGCACGAGTTCAGTATGTTAAGCATGTCAGTCATGAGATCAAGTTTCAGTTTTTTATGTTTAGTTCGGTTCTATTGTCTTGTATCCCTTCTTAGTAAATTCTCATTCGAGGACGAATGTTCCCAAGGGGGAGATATTGTAATACCCCGCATGTTTCTAAGCTAGGAAGTGAATAAGTATTCCTACGTATGATATCTCCTATCCTGTGATTCATACTTGAGCACATGACTAACAATGAATATGCTAGTGATAGGATAGCTTATGATGCATTAAGCATGTTCATATGAGTTACTTAAGGTAATACGAGCTAAGAGTTTTTGAATCCATAAAGTTTTAGTGTTCGATTTTGCAAGGGTCATCTTTAAATGAGTATAACTCGATTTTAATGTGGTATGTTGGCTGATTTAGACCTACCAAATTCTACAGAATCGAATTAGCTTTCCAACGATACCAATTTCGCCTTAATCCAATACCCGAACGAAAAGTTATGCCCATTTTCGTGAGAGACAGTAAGGATAGGCGATTGGTTAGGCGCCGCCCAACCCAAACATAGGCGATTGGTTAGGCGCCGCCCAACCTAGCTTAGGCATTCACTTGGGCGCCGCCTAAGTCAGTTCTAGGTGCTAAAAACTCTCCGTTTTGAGGTATTTTAAGGGTAATTAAGTCTTTTAACACTCCTTACATGTCCCTAAACATAACCCTACGAAATGTATAGCTTCTAAACATATTACAACCCTATTATCATCTCAAAGCTCATCATTCAAGAGCACTAAAAGAGAAAAATAACTAGGGTTGTGTAACTAAGCTTGAAGATTCGATTTCAAGGAAATTCCTTCGTCAATCATCAAGAATCTTTCTTCTAAGGTATGCATGAGTTGATTTACGGATCCCTTTCATCCATAAAGCTCAAAAACCCTCTTTTTCATTATAAAGTATGATTTCTATATTGTTGGGTGTTGATGATCATGTTGCTGATATTGGGTGATTCCCAAGATGGAATCATTATATGTTTTTTTGAATTTCATGATATCATATGAGTTGGAAAAATATTAACTTGGTTGTTCATGATGCATAATTTGATGATTTCACCTATTCTTAAGATGTGCATGTAAGGTGTTTGATAAAATGCCTAAGAAACTAGAAATCATGCAATATAGCTAAATTGTGACTAAGTGAAGGATTCACGATATGCCCTTACGTTCCAATGACTTTCACGTTGTTAATGTGCCTTGTAAATGTTGTTGGAATACTCATGAACTATTCTTATGAGATTATGCTATGTTTACTTGAAAATCCTACTTATGAACAAGATGTATGATAACCATGCAATCTATATAAACTTCCATGCTATTGGTATGTGTTGCCAATATGATTATACAATGAACATGATATTAAGATTGTGCAAGTGCTTCCATGTGATATGAAATCCTTTTCATGCAATACATTGTTGATAACCATGCTTAGTATGAGATCCCTACTTATGATATTAAAAATTGTTGACTCTACTCCTATGATCAAGTCAGTCATGTGCGTCAGTTTCCTTCCATCGAGTCCTGGGGGTACTTGTACTCGAAAACTATAGTTGTGTGCCTAGATCCATGTCATGTTTCACGATATCCGAACTCAAGCTATGATTCCATAAACTTTAGTCACTCATGTGACTCAGGAAAACCGCATGATCTTAGTCAGTTTTCAGATATCAGTAATATTCCGCCAGTCAACAGAACTCAGTAAGATTAAGTCATGCACAGTCAATTATTCTTGTCCAGTCCCTCCAGATAGGAGTAGAGGTTAGCACCGAGTGAACCCAAGGATGGGAACTCACCCGCCAGTTCAGGGTGTGATTCTTTGTAGTCATCCTTTTGCTCCAGAACTATGTAGCCAGCATATGTAGAGACATATTAACCCGTCAGATTAGGGATGATGAGGTGGCTTAACCTGTCAATTTAGGGTTCCCACCGTTCTCATTGAGTACCTGCCAGATAAGGGTCACTCACAGGCTGTCCTTACCCATGGCACGGTATTGACACCCCTCCAGTTGGGGCAGAGATTGGACCCCAGCTTAGCCATAATGGCATACATGGGGCATGTCAATTAAACACTACTTCCCACAGTTTTGATATTAATCTTAGTAAAAGAACTCAGGGTGTTCTTCAAATTTTAGTACATAGAGGATAGTCAGATACAGTCATCCATGTTATCAGTTTCAGTATCAGTTATGACAGTTATCAGTAAACCATGTATTAGCTTACAGGTCATGCTATCACATATTCACGGTCCCGATTTTTATATATTTGTGTTTGCACTCCCACGTTCATATTAGTCAGTCAGTGTTGTTCATGCATGAAACCCTTTATGTTCAGCGTACCTTCCTCGTAGTTGTATTGACACATTTACACTATGGTGTTTTCTTTTCATGTTACACCATAGGTTCCGAGACATGAGCTCCAGCCCGGCAGTAGCGGTAGCATTTCAGTCGCAGAGACACAGTGAGTCCTCATTGGTTCGAGGACAATATGATTTGAATCATTTATTTATTTCTTCACTTTAGTTTTATGGAGTTAGTTGGAGACATGTTCCTTCAACTCCTTATTCAGATAGTTTAGAGGCTTTTAGATTTATGTTCAGATTTACATTCAGATTGAGTTATTTTGGGTATTTTCACCCACATGATTGTATTCAGTTGAACCTTATGGCCTTACAGTTCTATGTATTCTGCATAATTATATCATGATTTGTAGTATACAGGTACATATATCAATCATGGGTTAGCTTGTAGTCCCTCGGGGTCATGAGCACCGTATAGCATTTCGGTTCAGCAAATCGAGGTGTTATAATGATGATGATACCAATAATCATACAACGACTTCGAGTAAGGAGAACTAGCCATGGAGAAAGAACCAGAACTCCCCTTCTTCTTTGGCCACATACCATCATCTCTGCCACTTTGCACAGAAGGCCTAAATTTTTTTCCCCATCTCTCACTAAACTCAACCTGCTCTCTTTCCTCTTCCTCCACTTGTCGCATATACACAACCAACCTGGAGATAACCATGTCATTGATCAACAAGGAATCCATACACTCAAGGATCAACTCACGAGAAAATCCTAAAGCAAACTTATATATTCTAGCCCTCATTCTAGAACCAACTCAGGAGCATAACTAGAAAACTGATTAAATTTCAAGGCATACTCGTTGAAAAACATCCTACCTTACCTTAGATTCACGTATTCTTCTGCTTTTGCCTTTCTTAACTTCTGAGAAAGCAAGCGGTCTAGAAATGTAGTATAGAAATGCTTTTACAAGGAAAAACCAACATCCTCTATCTTGTATTATTCCTACTCTTCGTACGACTGGTACATTATATATTTCAATTGGTAGGTGGAAAACTCAATACCTTCAACCTCCAAAACATGCATAACCTAAAAGATAGTCTCTATATCATTAATAAGACTTTGAGGATCCTCCTTAATCTTTATACCAGTAAATATAGAAGGATACAACCTCATGAATTGGCCAACCGTTGTGGCCTCAGAAGTTAGAGTATTAGGAATACCCTGCTTAGCATGAGAAACTACCTACTGAGTCAACAAATTAATCAAGAGACTGAACTCAACATTAGTAGCCTCTTCTTGAGGCGACTGAGTATTAGTATCTCCCTCAAGATTACGATCAGTATAGACTGGTGGAACCCCATAAGGATAGTTAGATGTAAAGACCCTTGACCAAGTCTGTACTTCAAAAGTAGAGTGTGTCCTATCAATATTATGCCCAGTTGAGACAGAAAAGTTTGCATGAATATCAGATCTTCTTGGAGGCATGATCTGAAAAGTAAGCAAATGGAAATTAGAAGAATCCAAGATCTTAGACTCTATAGCTCGAAGTATGGCAAGAAAGTGAAATCTTCCTAACTATCTCATAGCCTCTCTCTTATAAGTGTGGCATGCTACACACCCATAAAAGAGACTCTAGTTCACACGGCTTTATGGAAACCCAACTGACCATGAACCTAGGCTCTGATACCAACTTGACATGACCCAAACTAAAACCTTGTCGTAATGGGCATCGTAAGTCCGATAAGAACCAGAGATCGCCCGGGATACCCAACCCAAAAAATTAACAAACCAAAAAATAATAACCAAATCCATAACCATTCCATAACATACCCAAGTCTATAGTTTCTTTATACAAAGGCTCTAAAACCAAACAAGAATATCTAATCGGAATATGCCCCCGACCATTGCCAAAACCAATAGCCAAGTCTAAACTGATGAATACATAAAAAACTCAAAGTAAGAAATGGAGCCTTCCAAAGTATGAAATCCACCACTTCAAGTCAACATAAGTTGTCCTCAAATCTATGTCACTGAGTAGGAGTTGTGATAGTATAACCAACACCATCATCACATGGGGATATACATCGAAGATGGTTAGAAGTTTGAGCGTTAGCATATAACTCTAGGATAAAGATAAAATAATGATAGAAGTTAAAAACCAATCAAATAATGCATATAACAAATGCAATACATACATATACATATATGCCATGCCGGTATAAGCAAAAATCTTAGCATAAACTTTGAAATCACTAACCTGGGCTATGTAGCATAACCATTATATAAAAAGGCATCCCAAGAGAAATTTAGGCCCAGATCTCCCCGAATAGGAAGGGCCCCAGTGCATTTAGCCATACAAAATAGAGAATATCCATAACCGTATATATCTATATGGAGTACTTGAACCTCCCGGATTAGTCAAGGTGACTTAAGAACCAATACATGTATTATGAGGGACTCTAACCTCCCATTAATATATTTATTCATGGGATTTGAACCACCCAGTCATAAAGAAACCTGCATCGCCTAGTGCAATTTCCAGTGTTAGTTCTTTGGACTCCACTTTCATGGTTCGGCTACACACCCCGCTGTAAAGAACAATTAAAAACCATCATTTCACAAACATAATCGTTAAGCATATTACATACTAATGGCACTTCATTAGTATCATCATATCAACACCACTTGCAAGCGTACCATATGCCATTAACATTATCAATCGACCAATCATTTATATGTATTTGGGACTCGAATCCATTGTCTAACAAAGATACTAATTCAATTCAAAGTTTAAGGAATCAAACCCATTGTCTAGTAAAGTTAGAAATCAATTTAATGTTTTTGGGCTCAAATGCTTTTTGCCAATTAAACCACCAAGGTTATCATTCAAATCATTACATAGAGAATAAGTCCTTCACAAGAACATTTAACAACCATTCCAATTCATTAGGCCAATACCTTAGTTTAAAACATTATTTAACATATGACTAGATTATTCTCTTAGGCATTTTGACATACACTTTGAGGACATACCATTACCAAGAACAAAACCAAAGTAAAAAACATCAAGTTTAGGGGTACCCATGAACCATTTGTTAACCCATAATTACCAAGCACCCATATGTGTAAACCATCACCAAAAACATGTATAAATACAATTTAAACTTAGAGTAACTAATACTCAATATTAAGCAGCAAAACCCTCAATATTTATTTTCTAAACCACCGTTAATGAATCATAATAAATGTTTAAAACACATGATATTTGAGTACTAATAATGAGGGAAGATTCACATGCCTTATTTATGAAGATTCACGAAGAGAACTTAACTCTTGAGCTTCTAAATGAACACCTTGTAGAAACTCTTGCCCAATCTTTAAGAGAGTGTTTAGAGGGAGTTTTAGAAGTATTTTGATCCTTCAAATTATATAGTTAGAGGCTATAATATGTTATAAGATGTGGGGTATTAAGGGTTTTGGGGTGGATAATGTCTAAAATGTCCTGAGCTTAAAAACTGAAAAAGGTGCACATGAGGGTACGACTCCCGCCTAACTTGTATCTGATTATACAAGTGGTACATACCACTCATACACTATATTAGAATATTGTACTCTAATACTATCAAACTTATGCATTCATGGACTAAGTCATATCCAATCATACAATTGGCACTCTAAAATCATGCCCTAGCTAGAATCATCTAGGCTAGATAATTGGAGCAAATGCGAGTGGCTTTCCTAACTCGTACCATCTCCATATGAATTGTATGGTGTCCATTCATTCCTTGGATAGTAACCAACCAAATATATACTAAGTATCATATGACTAAGGACATCAAATCCTATCCACATCATACTAAATGTAAAAACAAGTCAAATGATATCTAGAGAGCTTATAATCAAGAAATTCCAGGGGTCAAAACGAGGGTGTTTCACTTGGAAATAAAATAATTTTGGGGTCTAAAATACTAACCAAATTCCTTTTAATTACACCCTTATATGTAACAACCCACATTTTTAGGCTAGAATTCAAATTGTTGTTATGAAGTATTCAAACCAAAACCCAATGATTATATGTCTATAGATGTGTGGTGTAAATTATATAGCATGAAAATATCCTTATGTATCATTTGAGGTAATAAGAATCTCATTACTCAAAGACCAGTTGAGAACACTTCAATTGATAAAGTTTTAGTAAATGATTCAGCTTGGGTCAACTTTAAACGACCATTACTCCTTGTACATATTGATTTATGTGTCCTAGCTTATATAGAATGAAATATCTTTGAATCTATTTTCCAATGCATTTGGTTTTACCTTAACCTAATACTGAAACAAAATGTTATACTCATTTTACTTTAGTATGTTTGTCTATCAACAAAGTAACGCCCTGAGCTGATAGGTCATCAACTAAGTGACAACTTATCATCCAAGTCATCAACCCAAACCAGTGAGCCATCAGTTTCATCCTTCAAGTGACCACCTAAGTTTATAGGCCATCAACTAAGTGACAGCCTATCAGCCTAAGTCGTCACCCTTAAAATTCAACAATTCCCATTCAATTTTGGAGGGGTATTTTGGTCTCTTCCCTCACCTCCCATGACTTAAATAATGAATTAAACCCTATTAAGTAATAAAATATCAGTTTATCATCACTCATAATTCTCTCCACTCTCAAGAAAAAGAAAATTAGGGTTTCCTCTCAAGATCATCTCCCAAGAACAAGATTCAAGCCCTTTTTAATAAAAACCAAGAAATTATAATTCCCAATTTAAGAAAGTTCTAGAAAAGTCAATATTCTTTCAAGATTAAAGATCTAAAATGTGTGAGATGTTCATCCATGGGTCCTTTTCTCACATGGAGTCCAAGAATCTATTTCCAAGTTTAGAATCATAATCTTTACATTCTTTTATGAATATGCCCATGAACATTCATCATTTGGAATCTTATATCATGTTTACATGAAATAGTCGTTGTTGTTAAACCGTACATGTTTGAATGATGTTATTTTCGTATTTAAGCATTAATGGGTGATTTACTATCAAAATCATGCTCTTACTACAAGTTTTACCACTATTCCTATGCTTAGATTAAACTATGCATTGAAAGTGTTTGATAGAACACCCAAATAAAAAGATATTTAACAATTACTACATAATATCACCCTAAAGCTTTAGTATGTTTAAAATATTATGATTTTCATATCATGTTCATGATAGTCCAGAATAAAACCCTCAGTTTAAGATTTGGTCATGTTATTCGTGCTATCTTATCATATTTAAAGGCACCCCATGTCAAAGTCTTGAACCCTATATGATTGATGAAATGCTTAAGTGAATAAATGTGAACAATGATTTCCTTCCATTATTTAAAAGCTTTCATGTGTCTCTGTCGTTATTGTTATCGAGTCTTGGGGGTTGTGAATACCTAAAAGCATAGCTATTTACTTAGTCTTAGTTTCATAATAGTTCACATATTCCATGAGCATCATCAGTCCAATCAATTATCTTATTCAATAAAAAATAGATCAGTTCAGTAATTCGAGTTAGATCAGTTGGGAGTAGGATTTATCACTAAGCGAATGCAGGGATGTCGACTTTCCTGTCAGTTAGGCAGAGTCATCAGCAGCAGTGCTTGTATTCTAGAACTATGTAGCTAGTGTAGGATGAGGAGTCACCCATCAGTTTAGGCTTGACTACCTCCTAGGGGTCACCTGTCAAATTAGGCTTGACTCTGCCCAGGTGTCGCCCATTAATTTAGTCTTAACATCTTTGTTTTTTAGTAGCTTAGTGGATACACATAGCCATTTTTAGTTCCCATGGCACGGTACTAACACCCTTTTAAATTGGTTTACAGGTTAAACCCCAACCAGTTCCGAGAGGGGCATATTGGTTAGATGATACCTCCCACAATCTCAGTTCAGTATTTAGTATACGTCAATTTAGTTTTGCATAGACCATAGCATACAATTATCAATTATTCAGTTATTAGATTTCTATATTTTAGTTTACATACAATTTTCAGAATCATTTTATATGATTGGTCATGCATTCTTAGATTTTACAGCATTCACGCTTTTATATTAGTTATTCGATTATCTCATTCTATTTAGTCAGTCATTCTCTATGTACATGATTCCGTGCATATCACCCTAAACCCATTTAGTATACCAGTACATTTATAGTACTGACCACATAGTCTTTTCTTGTCCTATGTTGTTTTATATCATAGGTTCAAACGCTCAGGTTCCCGACTGTACTTAGATATCCTAGCGCACCAGTAGTAGCAATAGTGGTGAGTTGTCATGTTCTTAGGACCAATTATGATTATCTTAGTATTTCTATTACACTAGCAAATCAGAGTTGGTTGGGGATTTATTACATCAACTCCTTCGTTACTCTCGTTTGCAGATATTTTTAGTTTGTTTTTAGTTTTTCAATTATCATTATTAGCCATTTATCAGTATTATCAACATTTTTTTAAATACATTATCAAAAATATGATTTAAAATCTTAGGGTATTTTAGTAAATTCTGTATATATTCTATGTTACATTATTCAATGCTCACTGGGTTAGCTCATGGTCATTTGGGGCTATATAAGCACCGTGTGATACCTTGGGCTTATTCTCATGGTGTTACAAACATAGTATTAGAGCCTAAAGTTTTAAAGTATCCTAGAGAGTATAAAATTCACGTTGAGTAGAGTCTTATGCATGGTTGTGAAGCACACGACACTTATGGACCAGAGGCTACAAAATTTATTAGGAAAAGTTCCCCTTCTTTCATGTCATAGATCATGCTATATAAAGGTTTTCTAAGAAACTTATGTAGATTCTCATTATTATCTACTCATGTCAACTCTACCTTACTTTCAAGGTAACAGAAGCAATAAAGCTCAAAGTCCTACAAATAGAACTTTCTTAGACAGTCCCCACAGATAGTTGTTGGTTTTCACGTAGACTTGAGAGAATACCATCAAATGCTTTTCAGTTATGAAGTTTGAAATATTTTATTCATGTTCATGAAAATCGTGCACTAAACCTAAAGTAAGATATACCATTAGATCCCTTCTTAGAATCCTATGATAGCATATGAACTAGAGTTAGAGGCATAAAATGAGGAGTTTAGAAGTTGTAAAGTAGGGATAGTGTTATTTGAATTCAAAAAATTTTGCATTCATGGTGTAGTTGTATGAAAGGTGAATCAGTAAGCTTGAAATAGTGTATGCAAGAATTTAAGTTTGGTAATTCAAAATTATATGTGTTGTTTATGTTACTATAGTAGTAATTCTCATGGTGTGGGGAAATATAAGTTTAGAGATGTGATATGTGTAGTCTATGATAAAAGTAGTATTGTTATTATAGATTTGTGGATATCCATGTTATGTGTTAGAATCTAAGTTTGAATCTTTGAAGTTTGAGCTATTAGAAAGATGAGGTGAAAATTCTAAGTTAGTTAGTCTTTAAGTTGTTACATGATGTATTAGGCGCCATAGAAAGTTAAGAGTTTTATCTCTGAAGGAATTGTCAGTAGAGGGTTTTACACTTTCAGGTGTAGTCGTTCAGGGTGATTTTAGTGTTTATTAGTATTGTTATATCTCGTACTCTAGAATAATGTGGTTTAAGTTCAGTTTAGAGATGTTGATTAAATGGTTCATCAACTTAGAATAGTGGCCTTAAGATAAGGGGGAGATGATAGAACAAGTAACCAAGTCAGGATTTAAGATTTTAGTAGTAATGTCATTATATGTAGAAAAACAGTAAGAGAGCATGATGCCCAACCTGTCCTTACATCAGTACAAAGTTTTGTGTTTCAATTATCACAATATTTACTCATGCTTTACATGTGAACCTAATTATCATATCTCTTATTCATGAACCTTATATAAAATCATGTATGCTTTCAGTTCCTAGTATAAGGAATTCCAGTCCACCCAGTGGTCCAAATCATGTTCCATAAATTCAGAAACTATAAACTCAAATCATGTAGCTCATGACATATGTATCCATGATTTATAGTATATTCAGATCCAGTACTCATGCTGCATCCTAATGATCAGAAAAATTCAGATTATGTCATATATATCCTCAGCTTAGGTCTCTTGATGAACCCATGATGTTGATATTCCATTCCTCAGGCCTGTTTTAAGTGTCATGTTCTGTATAGTGTTCATTCATGCTTTGGGTCTTCATGTTTTAGACTTTAAGAAATCTCTCCTATTGATATGATGTAGTGATGAGCAATTTGTTAGATGGGAGAGAATAAATGTTTCATGTTAAGGAAAGATTATTGTATGCTTAATTTACTTGGGGATGTAGTTATGAAGATAGTCTTGAATGTCATGTTGGTGTGTAAGTGGATAAATCCCTTACACATTAGTTAATGGCTAGTAAGAGGTTGAATTTAATTGTTTAAGGGGTAATCAAGATTATTTAGGAGATGAAAAGTTATGAAAATGTAGAGTGTATTGAATTCATTACTCAGTCTAGTACAATGTTATGTGTGCATTTTGTATATTCAAGTAGGATTGTATGTAGTGGGAGAATTTAGTCCAGTTCAGATTTCCATAGGTAAAGTTATGAGTGCCCATGTGAATATTTTCAGTAGCCTCAAGTGATGTGTGGTGTGGGAGTAGAAAGTATAGTTAAGGGAGTATTTGAGAAGTGTGGCTAAAATTGAAAGTTAGTAGTTATAGGGCATAAGGCTTAGTAACTCTATCCTAGCTGATGTTTCGTAGGCATGTGTTTCATATTATAGAATTCTAGCCATATTATGATTTCTTATTCAGATGTATTATTCAAACTATGCCCAAGATTCTTTGCTCCCTAAAGTTATTAGAACTTCATATAAAAAGTATCGAAGAAATACCCAAGTAAGTATATGCTTTTAGTATGAGCTTGTTTGTATAGACAATAATTTAGATGAGCAGTCAGACAGATAAGTTCCTATGGTTTTTTCGTCTTTTGATCTAGTCTTACTATCTGAAAATTTATAAATATGGCCCTATCATGAGATAGTTTGTTCTCATCCATGTGGATTTTGAATCTAATTTATTTCATGTATCATTCATTAGTTTTTGATTCTAGATATTCAGTCATGTTTTAGTTTATAAGTGTCCCGTGTATCATCTCAATCTTTCCTTAGTAATTCAATCAATTCAGTTTTATTCAGGGGAAAAATTATCCCAAGAAGGAGATACTGTAATACCCTGAGTTTTCATACCCTTATCCTTTAAATGTTTCTTTAGGAAACCAGATCAGTCCTGAGGAAGTGGTTACTCATAAGTTGACTCTCTCATTTCAATCTCAGCCTTATAACCATTCTTATTTCAGTGCATGTATTCACGAGGATAGTTCAGTTCATGTATCATGCCTAGACTCAGTTATATAATCATGTTTTCATCATGTATACTCTACATGTAACCTCAATTCCTTTTTGTTCTCAGCTTAACCAGCCTCATTCAAGGACGAATGTTCTCAAGGGGTAGATAATGTAATATCCCACATTTTTGGGCTAGAATTCAAACTGTTGTTATGAAGTATGCAGATTGGGACCTAATGATTTTATGTCTATATATATGTGATGATCAATTCTATAGTGAGAAAATGTCTTTATATATCACTCGAGGTCATAAAAATCTATAAATTCAAAGACGAGTTGAGAACACTTTTATTGATTAAGTTTTAGAGATTGATTCAGCTTGGTCCAACTTTAAATGAACATTACTCCTTGTACACAATGATTTATGTGTCCTACCTTATATCAAATGAAAGGTATTTGAATGTTATTTCCAACGAATTTGGTGTCACCTAAATTTGATAGCATAGCAAAAAGTTATACTCATTTTACTTCAGCATGTCAATCTGTCAACAAACTGATGACTTGAGTTGATAAGCCATCAACTAAGTGATGGATTATCAGCCTAGTCATTAGCCTAAAACACTATGCCATCAGTTTCAGCCTCCAAGTTATGACTTAAGTTGATAGGCCGTCAGCTAAGTGATGACCTATCAGCCCAAGTTGTAACCTTTAAAATTTAGAAATTCTCATTCAGTTTTAGAGTAGTTTGGTCTTTTCCCTCACCTCCCACGACTTAAATTACACATTAAACACTATTATGTAATAAAATATCAGTTTCTCATCACTCATAATCCTCTTCACCTAGAAGAACAAGAAAATTAAGGTTTTCTCTCAAGATCATCTGCCAAAAATAAGATTCAAGCCCTCCTTCAAGAAAACAAAGAAATTATAATTCCCAATCCAAGAACGTTCAAGAAAAGTCAATTCTCTTTCAACATTAAAGCAATAAGGAATGTTAGATGTTCATCCATAGGTCCTTTTCATTCATGGAGTCAAAGAATCAATTTCCAAGTTTAGAATCGTAATCTTTACATACTTATATGAATAATGCCCATAAACTTTCACAAATTTTGAATCTTATATCATATTTACATAAAATAGTTGCTGTTATTAAACTCCGCATGGTTTAATGGTGTTGTCCTCTGGTATAAGCCTTAATGGGTTATTAAGTATCAAAATCATTCTACTACTACAAGTTCTACTACTATTCCCATGCTAAGCTTAAACCATGTATTGCAACTGTTTGATAAAATGCCTAGATGAAATGATTTTGAATAATAATAATATAATATGTCCCTAAAGATTTAGTATGTTTTAAATATTATGGTTTCCATATCATGTTCATGAAAGTCCTGAATAAAACCCTCAGTTTATTATTTGGTAATGTGGGTTCGTGCTATCTTATCATGCTTAAAGGAACGCTATGTCAATGTATTGACCCATATGTGATTGATGAAATTCGTAAGTGAATAAATGTAAAAAATGAGTTCCTTCCATGGTTTCAAAGCTTTTATGCGTCTCCGTCATTATTGTTATAGAGTTCTGGGGGTTGTGAATACCCGAAAACATAGCTATTTACTTAGTCTTAGTAGATTTAGAATGGTTTCGGATAAACAATGAGTGTCATCAATCCAGTCAATTATCTTGTTCAGTTAAACATAGAGAAGTTCGGTAATTCAAGTCAACTTAGTAGGGAGTAGGATTTAGCATCGAGCGAATGCAGGGATGCCGACTTTCCTGGTAGTTAGGCAGAGTCGTTAGTAGAAGTCCCTATGTTCCAGAACTACGTAGCCAGTGTATGATGAGGAGTCACCTATTAGTTTAGGTCTGACTACCACCCAGGGGTCACCCATCAGATTAGACTTGACTCCACCCTGGTGTCACCCATCAGTTTAGGCTTTATATCTTGGTTTTTCAGTGGCTTTGTAGATCCATATAGCCATCGTTAGTGTAATACCCTAATTCACTGAACCAAAATGCTACACGGTGCTCATGACCCCGATGGACCACAAGCTGACCTATAACTGATATCTGTACCTGTATACTGCAAATCATGATATAATAATACGGAATACATGGAACTGTAAGGCCATAAGGTTCAACTGAATACAATTATGTGGGTGAAAATACCCAAAACAACTCAATCTGAACATAAATCCGAACATAAATCTGAAAGCCTCTAAACTATCTCAATAAGGAGTTGAAAGAACATGTCTCCAACTAACTCCATAAAACTAAACTGAAGAAATAAATAAATGAAATCAAATCATATTGTATCGAATCAATGAGGACTCACTGTTTCTCTACGACTGGAATGCTACCACTATTGCTAGGCTGGAGCTCGTGTCTCGAAACCTATGGTTTAATATAAAAAGAAAGCACCATAGCGCAAATGCGTCAGTACAAATGGAGTACTGAGTATACGAGGAAGGTAGGCTAAACATAAAGGGTTTCATGCATGAACAACACTGACTGATTAATATGAACGTGGTAGTGCAAAAACACATATATAGAAACTGGGACCTTGAATACGTGATAGCATGATCTGTAAGATAATATATGGTTTACAGATAACTATCATGACTAATACTGAAACTGATAACATGGATGACTGTATCTGACAGTCCTGTATATACTGAAATCTGAAAAATGCCCTAAGTTCTTTAACTGAAACTAATACTGAAACTGTGGGAAGTAGTGTTTAACCGACATACCCCATGTATGCCGTTATGGCTAAGCTGGGGTCCAATATCTACCCCAACTGGAGGGGTGTTAATACCATGCCATGGGTAAGGACTGCCTGTGAGTGACCCTTATCTGGCGGGCACTCTTGGGAAGAGAATATCTGTTCTTGACTGTTACCTTGTTGAGTTGACGGTAATCAATACACATCCTGAGAGAATCATCTTTCTTGCGCATGAATAACACTGGCGCACCCCATGGGGAAATGCTGGGTCTGATGAATCCCTTATCTAAGAGATCCTTCAATTAATATTTTAGTTCCTTGAATTCTACTGGTGCCATTCTGTATGGTGGAATAGAAATAGGTTGAGTATCCGAAAGAAGGTCTATGCTGAAGTCTATTTCCCTTTCGGGAGAAATACCTGGAAGATCTTTGGGAAAGACATCTGAGTATTCATTAACAACAGGGACTATTACAAGAATGGGATATTCAAAACTAGAATATTTAACATGCACGAGATGATACACATACCCCTTAGAAATCATTTTCCTTGCCCGAAGGTAGGAAACAAGTTGAACCCTGAACGCTGAAATGCTACCCTTCCACTCTAGGACGGGCTCATTCAGGAACTAAAACTGAACTATCCTATTTTTGCAGTCGACTGTGGGATAGCAATAATGAAGCCAATCCATGTCGAGAATGACATCAAAATTAGTCATCTCTAACTCCACTAAATCTACTAACGTGGATTTCTGAGATATCATAACCGGGTAGTTCTTGTATACCCGCTGGGCTATGATGGTTTTACCCACTGGGATAGAGACTGATAAGGGCTCTTCTAGGAATTTGGGACTGACTCCGAAATCACCTGCTATGTATGGAGTAACAAAAGACAAATATGTACCTGGGTCTAGCAAATCATAAACATGAACATGGAAAATCTGTAACATACCAATAACGACATCAGGAGAATTTTCCTGATCCTACCGAGACTGAAGAGCATAAAGTTTTTTTGGGTGTTGCCCACTGGTAGCACTGGAAATGGCACCCTGCTGGTTCGGGCGACTAGACTGAGCTGTAGAATAATTTTGCTGACCCTGAAGACTTGACTGCAAACACTCCCTAATCCTGTGGCCTACTTTCCACAACCAAAATAGACATCACTACTGGTTGTGCAAATGCCCTTGTGGTTCTTACCACAAGTCTGACAAAGGGGATTCATTCGGGCACTGCTAACACTACCCTGAGATTTAAAGCCTGGCGCTTTGCCTCTATTGCCATCCTTAAACTTCAGCACTGGAGCGCTGGTAGGGGAAGGAGCTAGAACGGCTAACTTGGAGCAAAACTGTGAACGGATTTCTCCATCTGACTTAGGGTGAGCAAAGTTGAAATTACCTGACCTTGCTCTCTTGTTCTGCCTCTCCCTAGTCTTAAACTCTTGCTCTTCTACTTGCTGGGCATGGGTCATGAGTCTGGTTAAGGTCATACCACCAATAAGCATCGCAGACCTACACTCATTTACCACTCTATCGTTGACCCCTGACATAAACTTTCTCATCTTAGCTCTTTTTTATGCAACCATATGAGGAGCATACCTGGCTAGCTAAGTAAATCTAAGAGAATAATCCATAACTGTCATATTCCCCTGCTTGAGGTTGATGAACTTAAGAACTTTGGCTTCCTTCAAATCTTGGGGAAAGAATCTATCTAAGAAGGCTGTGACAAATTCCTTCCACTCGATAGGGCCTGTATTATCTAACCTCTCAGACTTCTACTATTTATACCAATCATGAGAAATATCCTATAACTGTTAGGCGGCTAACTCAGAACTCCCAATAGAAGTAACACCCATGATGTCGATGATCTTCTGGACTTGGTCAATGAACTCCTGAGGGTCCTCATCAGACTTAGACCCATGGAAAGATGGAGGGTTCATCCGAGAGAAGTCCCGAACCCTAGCTGCTTTAGGAGTGGCCACTGGATTGGCCAGAATAATTGGTGGCCGCTCATTCTGTACAGCCATGGACTGAGCAAGTGTGGTAAATGTAGCTCTAAACTCCGCATGAGAAACATGTTCGCCCAAAGGATCTTCGGGCTGAGGAGCTGGCTGGTTTCTTCTCTTTGGGGCCATGGTCTGGAATAAGAGAAGAATGTATTAGACTGAGAGTTTAACTTGTGATTATGCTCACTAGCATGACTTGAATAATAAAGAAAGAGGGCTATTCCTAAAACATCTTATAGCCTCCCGCACATAAATATGGCGCGCAACACACCCATGTACAAGACTCTGCTAGATGCGGCTTTCAGACTTCCCAGGACTCTATTGAATCTTAGG
The DNA here is from genome assembly GCF_002878395.1 of Capsicum annuum. NCBI lineage: Eukaryota > Viridiplantae > Streptophyta > Magnoliopsida > Solanales > Solanaceae > Capsicum > Capsicum annuum. The sequence continues at coordinate 70,268,253 of NC_061117.1, read as the reverse complement.
CTCTGATACCAAGGGTATAACAACCCGATTCACTAAACCGAAATGCTATACAGTGCCCATGACCTCGAGGGACCACAAACTAACCCAAGACTGATATCTGTACCTGTATACTGCAAATCATGATATAATAATATGGAATACATGGAATTGTAAGGCCATAAGGTTCAACTAAATACAATCATGTGGGTGAAAATACCCAAAATAACTCAATCTAAACGTAAATCTGAACATAAATCTGAAAGCCTCTAAACTATCTGAATAAAGAGTTGAAGGAACATGTCTCCAACTAACTCCATAAAAGTGAGCTGAAGAAATAAATAAATGAAATCAAATCATACTGTCCTCGAATCAATGAGGACTCACTGTGTCTCTACGACTGGAATGCTACCACTACTACTGGGCTGGAGGTCATGTCTCGGAACCTATGGTGTAATATGAAAAGAAAGAACCATAGCACAAATGCGTCAGTACAACTGGAGTACTGAGTATACGAGGAAGGTAGGCTGAACATAAAGGGTTTTATGCATGGACAACACTGACTAACTAATATGAACGTGGGAGTGCAAACACACATATATAGACACTGGGACCTTGAATACGTGATAGCATGACCTGTAAGCTAATACATGGTTTATCTATAGCTGTCTTGACTAATACTGAAACTGATAACATGGATGACTATATCTGACAGTCCTGTGTATCTTGAAATCTGAAGAACGCCCTGAGTTCTTTTACTGAGACTGATACTGAAACTGTGGAAAGTAGTCTTTAACCGACATGCCCCATGTATGCCATTATAGCTTAGTTGGGGTCCAATCTATGCCCTGACTGGAGGGGTGTCAATATCGTGCCATGAGTAAGGACAACCTGTAAGTGACCCTTATTTGGCAGGTACTCAATGAGAATGGTGGGAACCCTAAACTGACGGGTTAAGCCACCTAATCAACCCTAATCTGACGGGTTAAGATGTCTCAACCTACGTTGGCTACGTAGTTCTGCAACACAAGGATGACTACTAAGAATCACACCCTGAACTGGTGGGTGAGTTTCCATCCTTGGATTCACTGGGTGCTAACCTCTACTCCTATCTGGAGGGACTGGACATGAATAACTGGCTGTGCATGACTTAATCTTACTAAATTCCGTTGACTAGAGGAATGTTACTGATATCTGACAACTGACTAAGATCATGAGGTTTTCCTGAGTCACATGACTGACTGAAGTCTATGGAATCATATCTTGAGTTCGGATATCGTGAAACATGACATGGATCTAGGCACACAGATATTGTTTTTGGGTACAAGTACCCCAGGACTCGATGGAAGGATGTCTGACTTGATCATAATAGTATAGTCTATAGTTTATAATATCATAAGTAGGGATCTCATACTAAACATGGTTATCAACATTGTATTACATGGAAAGGATTTCACATCACATGGAAGCACTTGAACAATCTTAATATCATGTTCATTGCATAACCATATTGGCATTACATACCAATAGCATGGAAGTTCATGTGGATTGCATAGTTATTATACATCTTGTTCATAAGTAGGATTTGAAAGTAAACATAGTATAATCTCATAAGAATAGTTCATGAATACTCCAAAGACATTTACAAGGCACATTATCAACATAGAAGTCACTGGAACGTAAGGGCATATCATGAACCTTCACTTAGTCACAATTTAGCTATATTACATGATTTCTAATTTCTTAGGCATTTTATCAAACACCTTATATGAACATCTTAAGCATAGGTAAAATCATCAAATTATACATCATGAACAACCAAATTTACATGACTCCAACTCATATGATATCATGAATTCATAAAAACATATAAAGATTCCATCTTGGGAATCACCCAATATCAACAACATGATCTTCAATACCCAACAATATAGAAATCATACTTTATAATGAAAAAGAGGTTTTTTGAGCTTTATGGATGAAAGAGATCCATAAATCAACTCACGCATACCTTAGAAGGAAAGATTCTTGATGATTGACGGAGGAATTTCCTTGAATTCGGATCTTCAAGCTTAGTTACGCAACCCAAGTTGTTTTTCTCCTTTAGTGCTCTTGGATGATGATTTTTGAGATGATAATAGGGTTTTAATATGTTTAGAAGCTATATATTTTGTAGGGTTAAGTTTAGGGACGTGTAAGGAGTGTTAAAAGAATTAATTGCCTTTAAAATAACTCAAGACGGAGTGTTTTTGGCACCTGGAATTGACTTAGGCGGTGCCCAAGTGATCGCCTATACTTGGGTTGGGCGGCGACTAACTAATTTCCTATGCTTGGGTTGGCGGCGCCTAACCAATTGCCTATGCTTGGGTTGGGCGGCGCCTAACCAATCGCCTATGCTTACTATCTCTCACGAAAATGGGCATAACTTTTCGGTCGGATATTGGATTAATGTAAAATTGGTGTTGTTGGAAAGCTAATTGAATTATATACAATTTGGTGGGTGTAAATCAGCCAAAATATGATAATAAAATCAAGTTATACTCATTCAAAGATGACCCTTGCAAAATCGAACACTAAAACTTGATGTATTCAAAAACTTTTAGCTTGTATTACCTTAAGTGACTCATATGAACATTCTTGATGCATCATAAGCTATACTATCACTAGGATATTCATGGTAAGTCATGTACTCAAATATGAGTCACAGGATAAGAGATTTCATACGTAGGAATACTTATTCACTTCCTATATTAGAAACATGTGGGGTATTACAGTTAGTACCTATGGCATGGTACTAAAACCCTTTCAACTAGGGTTAAAGGTTGGATCAAAACCAGTTTAGAGTGGGGTTTCTTAGTTAGATGATACCTCCCATAGTCTCAGTTATGTATTCAGTATATGTCAGTTCATGTTTGCATTGACTATAGCATACAGTTATCAGTTATTCAGTTATTAGTTTTCAGTTTTTCATTTATAGACTATTTTTAGAGTTATGTTATATGCTTGGTCATGCATTCTTAGATTTTATAGCATTCACACATTCATATCAGTTACTCAGTTATCTCATGTTATTCAGACAGTCATTATCTCTGTACATGAGCCCATACAAATCATTCTAACCCCATTTAGCATACCAGTACATTAAAAGTACTGACCACATAATCTTTTCTTGTGTTATGATATCTCATATCATATGTTCACATACTTAGGTTCTCGACCGTACCAAATATCCCAGTGTACCAGTGGCAACAGCAGTAGTGATTCCTTACGTTCAGAGGACCAATTATGATTATCTCAGTATTTTAGTTTTAGTAGCCGGTTGGAGTTAGTTGGGGACTTTTCCTATTAACTCCTTAGTTACTCAATTAGAGGCTTTCATATACTTTTAATCAGTTTTTAGTTTTCAGTCATCATTATTAGCTGTTTTATTAATATTATTAGCATTGTTTTACAGACATTATCAAAATATAATTTAAAACCTTATGGAATTACAGTAAATTCTGCATATATTTATGTTACATTATTCAATGTTAATAGAAGGTACCAGCATGGGTTAGCTTATGATCCTTCGGGGCTGTAAGCACTATGTGATGCCTAGGGTATACTCTCATCAAATTACAAACTTGGTATAAAGGCCTTAGGTTTTATAGTGTCCTAGGACCGCGTTGAGTAGAGTCCTGTGCATGGGTGTGAAATGCACCATACTTATGGACAAGAGGCTCCAAGATTTATTAGGAAATGTTCCCTTTCTTTCATGTCTCAAATCATACTATAGAAAGATTTTCTAAGAAACTTATGTAAATTCTCATCATGCTCCACTATGTCAATTCTAACTTACTTTCAAGGTAACAGAAGCAGTGAAGCTCAAAGTCCTACAGATAGAGCTTTCTCAAACAGTCCCTACAAATCGTTGTGGGATTTCACGCAAGCTTGAGAGTGTTCCATCAAGTTCTTTTTAGTTTTGAAGTATGAAATATTTCATTCATATTTATGAAAATAGTGCACTAATTCCATAGTAAGATATGCAATCAGGTCCCTTCTCAGAATCCTATAATAGCATATGACCTTGAGTTAGAAGCATGAACCCAGGAGTTTTGCAGTAGTAGAGTGGGGATAGTTTTATCTGAATCCAATAGATTTTGCATTCATGGGGTTGGTTGTATGAAAGGTGAATCAGTAGGCTTGAAATAGTGTAAGTAAGAATTTATGTTTGGTAATTCAAAATTGTATGTGTTATTGATATTGGTGTATTAGTAATTCTCATGGTGGGGGGAAAATATAAGTTTAGAGATATGATATTTGTAGGATATGATAAAAGTAGTACGGTTATTTTAGATTTGTGGATATCCATGTTATGTGTTAAAATCTAAGTTTTAATCTTTAAAGGTTTAGCAAATAGAAAGAGGAGTTGAAAATTCTAAGTTAGTCAGTTCTAAGTTGTTACATGATGTATTTGGAGCTATAGAAAGTTGAGAGTTCTATCTCAGAAGGAAGTATCAGCAGTAGGGTTTTATAATTTCAAGTGTAATCTTTCAGGGTGAGTTTAGTGCTTATAAGTATTGTTATATCTCGGACTCTAGAGTAATATAGTTTTAGTTCAATTTAGATATGTTGATTAAGTGGTTCACGGAATTAGAATAATGGCCATAAGCTAAGGGAGAGATGATAGAACAAGCAACAAAGTCAAACTTTCAAATTATAGTAGTAATATCAGTATGTACAGAAAAGCAGTAGGAGACGATGATGCCCAACCTGTCCTTGGCTTAGTACAAAGTTTTGTATTTTAGTTTTCACGCTATCTACTCATGCCTTAAATGTAAGACATATGATCATAGCTCTTATTTGTGCACTTTGTTGAAAATTATATATGGTCCCAACTCCTAGTATGAAGAGTTTTAGTTCACGTAGCGGTCCGAATCATGTTCCACAAATTGAGAAACTCCAAACTCAGGTCATGCAGCTCATGACTCATTTATTTATGCTTTATAGTATATTCAGTCCCAGTATTCATACTATACTCCTAAGATCAGAGAAATTCAAAATATGTCATGTATATCCTCATTTTAGGTGTCTTGATGAATCCATGAAGTTGATATTCTATTCCTCAGGCCTCTTTTAAGTGTCAAGTTATGTATAGTGTTCATTCAAGCTTCAGGTCCTCATGTTTTAGCCTTTTATTGACCTCTCCGAATGAAATGATATAGTAATGAGCAATTACTTAGATGGGAGAGAGTAAATGTTTTATGTTAAGGAAATATTATTGCATGCTTGTTTTACTCGAGGCTGTAGTTATGAAGATAGGCTTGAATTTCATGTTGGTGTGTGAGTGGGTAAATTAATTACACGTTAGTGAGTGGCTAGTAGAGGTTGTATTTAGTTGTTGAACGGGTAATCAGGATTATTTAGGAGATGGAGAGTTATGAAAATGTAGAGTGTATTTAATTCATGACTCAGACTAGTACAATGTTATATGTTTATTTTGTAGATTCTAGTGGGCTTCTACATAGTGGGAGAAATCGGTCCAACTCAAACTTTAGCAGGTAAAGTTATCAGTGCCCTTGTGAATATTTTCAGTAGCCTCAAGTGATGTGCGGTGTTTGAGAAGAAAGTGTACTTGAGGGATTATTTGAGAAGTTTGGCTAAAATTGAATGTTAGTACTTACAGGGCATAAGTCTTAGTAACTATATCATAGCTCATGTTTCGTAATCATGTGTTCCATATTACAGAATTCTAGCCATATTAGGATTTCTTATTTAGATATCTTATTCAGACTATGCCAAAGATTATTTTCTCCCTAAAGTCAATATAACTTCATAGAAAGAGTGTCGAAGAACTATCAAATTAAGTATATGCTTGACGTATGAGCTATTTTGTATAAACAATAATTTAGATTAACAGTAAGACAGATAAGTTCCTATGATTTTTTCTTCTTCTAATCTAGCCTTACTATCTAAAGTTTCATGAATATGGCACTTCCAAGAGATATTTTGTTCGCATCCATGTGCATTGTCAATCAAGTTTAGTTCATGCATTATGCATCTATTTTAGATTCTAGATATTAAGTCATGATTTAGTTCATAAGTGTCCCGTACATCACCTCAGTCTTTCCTTAGTAATTCAGCCAAGTCAGTATCATTTAGGAGAATAACTATCCCAAGGGGAAGATGTTGTAATAATGCGAGTTATCATATCCATAATATTTAAACTTTTCTTTTGGAAACTAGATCTATCATGAGGCAGTGGTTACTCATAAGTTGACTGTCTCGTTTCTATCTCAACCTTTATAACCATTCTCATTTTAGTGCATGTACTCACGAGGCTAGTTCAGTTTGGGTATCATGCCCAGACTCAGTTATATAATCATGTTTCCATCATGTATACACAGCATGTAATCTCAATTCCTCAGTGTTCTCAACTTAACCAGCCTCATTAAAGATGAATATTCCTAAGGGAGAGATATTGTGACACACCAAATTTTTGGGATAGAATTCAAACTGTTGTTATGAATCATACAGACTGGAACCTAATGATTTTATGTCTATATATTTGTGATGATCAATTCAATAGTGTGAAAATATCCTTATATATCAGTCGAGGTCATAAAAATCTCCAAACTCAAAGTCGAGTTGAGAACACATCTATTGATTAAGTTTTAGTGAATGATTCAGCTTGGGTCAACTTTAAACGACCATTATTCCTTGAACATAATGATTTACCTGTCCTTCCTTATTTCAAATGAAATATCTATAAATCTTATTTCCAATGCTTGTGGTTTCACCTTAATCCAAAATCGGAGTAAAACGTTATACTCATTTTACTTCAGCATGTCAGTTTGACAACAAAGTGGCGACCTAAGCTAATAAGCCATCAACTAAGTGACGGCTGATCAGCCAAGTCTTCAGCCCAAACCACTGAGACATCAGTTTCAGCCCCCAGGTCACAACCTAATTTCATAGGACATCATCTAAATGACGACCTATTAGCCCAAGTCGTCACCCTTAAAATTCAGCAATTCCCATTCAGTATCGGAGGGGTATTTTGGTCTTTTTCCTCACCTCCCATGACTTAAATCATGCATTAAACCCTATTAATTGATAAAATATCAGTTTTTCATCACTCATAATCCTCTCCACTCTCAAGAACAGTAAAATTAGGGTTTTCTCTCAAGATCATCTCCCAAGAACAAGATTCAAGCCCTCCTTCAAGAAAACCAAGAAATTATAATTCTCAATCCAAGAACGTTCAAGAAATGTTAATTATCTTTTAAGATTAAAGGTCTAAGGTATGTTAGATCTTCATCCATGGGTCCTTTTTACCCATGGAGTCCAATAACCCATTTCAAAGTTTAGAACCTTGATCTTTACATTCTTTTAAGAATTATGTCCATGAACTTTCATGAATTTCGAATCTTATATCATGTTACATGAAATGGTTGTTGTTATTAAACCCCATATGTTTGAATGGTTTTGTCTGTTGATTTAAGCCTTAATGGGTGATTTACTACCAAAATCATGCTACTACTACAAATTTTCCCACTATTCCCAAGCTTAGCTTATACCATGCATTGCAAGTATTTGATAAAATGCCTAGATGAGAGGATTTTGAACAATGACTACATAATATGTCCTTAAAGCTTTAGTATGTTTTAAATATTATGGTTTCCATATCATGTTCATGCAACTATAGAATAAAACCCTTATTTTATGATTTGGTCATATGATTCGTGCTATATTATCTTATTTAAAAGCACCCCTATGTCAAAGTCTTGACCCCTATGTGATTGACGATATGCTTAAGTGAATAAATATGAACAATGATTTCCTTCCATGGTTTCAAAGCTTTCATGTGTCTCGGTCGTTATTGTTATCAAGTCGTGGGGGTTGTGAATACACAAAAACTTAACTATTTACTTAGTCTTAGTATTTTGAGAATTATTTTAGATAAACCATGAGCATCATTAGTCAAGTCAATTATCTAATTAAGTTAAAGTCAGATCAGTTCAGTAATTCAAGTCAGTTCAGTTGGGAGTAGGATTTAGCACCAAGCGAGTGCATAGATGTCGACTTTCCCATCAGTCGGGAGGAGTCATTACTAGTAGTACCTGTGTTCTAGAACTACATAGCCAGTTTAGGATGAGGAGTCACCCATCGTCTTAGGATTGACTACCTCCCTCGGGTCACCACTGTGATTAGACTTGACTCCCCCCAAGTGTCACCCGTTAGTCTAGGCTTAACATTCTACTTTTTTAGTAGCTTAGTAGATCCATATAGCCATTATTTATACCCGTGGAACGGTACTAACACCCTTTCAACTGGGGTTATAGGATGAACCCAAACTAGTCTAGATTAGGGCACGTCGGTTAGATGACACCTCCCACAGTCTCAGTTCAGTATTTAGTATACATCATTTCAGGTTTGCATTGACAATAGAATACTGGTATTAGTTAATCAGTTATGAAATTTCAGTATTTTAGTTTATAGACTATTTTCAGAATCATATTATATAATTGGACATGCATTCTCAAATTTTACAGTATTCACGCTTTCTTATAAGTTACTCAGTTATATCATGCTATTCAATCAGTCATTATCCATGTACATAAGCCCATACATATCATCCTAACCCCAATTAGCATACCAGTACATTCAAAGTACTGACCGCATACTTTTTCCTTGTGCTATGATGTCTTATATCATAGGTTTAGATGCTTAGGTTCTCGAACGTACCTAGATATCCCAGCACGCCACTAGCAACAGTCGTGGTGAGTCCTCATGTTTCGAGGACCAATTATGATTATCTTAATATTTCAGTTTCAGTAGCAAGTCAGAGTTATTTAGGGACTTGTCCCATCAACTCCTCAGTTACTCAATTAGAGGCTTTCAGATACTTTTAGTTAGTTTTTAGTTGTTATTATCAGCCATTTTTCAGTATTATCAGCATTATTTTACAAACATTATCAGAACTATGATTTAAAACCTTATGGCATTCCATTAAATTCAGCATATATTCCATGTTACATGGTTTATTGCTCACAGTACGTACCAACACGGGTTAGCTTGCTGTCCGTCGGGGATATAAGCACTATGTGACGCCTAGGGTGTACTCTCAGCGTGTTATATTATATCTCCCTTTTTATTATTTAATGCACATTCAGGTTAGGTGTAGTCTTTTATTCTTTCTTTTTACTTTTGCACAATTTTTCTTTTATTTTATTTTTCTTTCTTTACCATACCTAGCCCTACTAGATTTTTCTCTTATTTTATCCTTCTATATACTCACTTTACACTACGTACCCCTATGATAGCCACCCTCTACTTTGGTGTTTTGCATGAGTTGAGGTGCACAATGTCCAAGGAGGACCAGGGACAAAATAGGTTTATTGTAACACAAATAGGAAGGTGAATAGTGAAACAAGAAAAACAGGCTATAAGGCTCAAAACAGAGATCAAGCAAAACTATTTCACATAGGGAAGGTCATTTAGGTTAAAAGTGGACTAAAATAAAAAATGGCCTATGATCCTTTCTAATCCACTACCCTTAAACCTAGGCAAGACTAATCGGACAAGTTCTTAATTTAACAAACAAAGGGAACTAAGTAGCATTTAACACATATATTGCACAGAATCAATATTACAAGCTACTGCTTATCATGTTCCTGTAATTGTTAGCAAGTTATTATCACGTCCCTAATTTTAATTCCATAACAAGATCCACAATGTTCACACATATATAGATTCACAGAGTTCTAAAATAAAAATTTTTAGAGAGGTATCATTTTTCTCAAAAATCCATAAAAACATGATAGCTGCCCTAAAATATTTAAAAATCTCCTAATTACACAAAACATATCATAAAAAAATGAAACATAATATGAAACAAATTAACCAAGACATGCTGGTTCGATAACCATACCGCAACCAATAGGAAAAGAAAAATGGAAACAAAAATCCACGATGGCTATGGTATATCCCAACCCTAACTAAAAAATGGACACTGTCCCCAGTGCCCTAAAATAATAGAAAACAAAGGGAATGAGGATATACCCAGGACGCACTAAGAGTCTGTGTCATGATCTTCCCCAGATGGGGGTATAACCACTGGTAGAGGCCATGGTGTTGGCAGTGTACTATAAGAAGATGGAACTATAGCTAGCTTGACACGCCTCTACCTATCAAGTAACACAGTCTCCGTGAAATCATTGGTGGCCCTTTTAAGGGCTTGCTCATATGGCATGTCTAGATTCTGCAATTCTCCCCTCGACCACTCATGGTTCTAACTACAGGTAATGTTACATCGTTCTTTATGAATAAATCAAAGTATATGGGATGATACAGAGGTGATGGATAGACAACTGGGGATACAAATTGAGGGATCTTTGATATGTGGCTCTTAGTGAGAAAGCATACCTCTACTTTAAGTAGGTCCACCTCCTCTCTAATTTCTTTTAGATCTGGCATCTAAATCCTGCTGAACTGGGCTGATACTCGACTTTCAAAAGAAACTATCAATTTATAAAACTTATCTCATAGCTGTAACATTAAACCCAATATGTAAACTACAAACTAGGCTTAACCATCTCTAGTATAGTTCAAACCCATAGCTGGATCTGCTCATATAATGTCGCCACCTCAGTCTTAACAATCAGTAGTCGAGTGGCTGTCACCTCAATTCTCTCCTAAATATTTGGTACATATGGCACACTGACCTTTGTAACAATATCCTCATAAATAGTGTCAATCCCAAACACCACTCGCATATTGTCTGGCTGTTGCACTGTCATACAGACCTCAAAAACTACTTTCTCATCATTCAATTTGAAGGTGATCAACCTCAAGTCCATATCAATCAACACCCTACCAGTGGATAGGAATGTTCTACCCAATAAATGAGGGCTTGACAATTTACCTCACAATGAAAAACTATAAAATCAATGAGGAACATAAAGGATGCCGCCCTTACTTCTATATCACACAAAACACCTACTGATTTCTTCATAGATGAGTCAGCCATCAACAATTTTATAGATGTAGGTTTAATTTCCCCCAACCTTAACAACTTGTACACAACCAATGGCACCAAATTTACTCCTGATCCTAAGTCATATAAATCCTGCTTGACATTGAAAGGCCCAATAGAACACAGAATGGGGACAATTCCAGGGTCCTCCTTCTTTTCTACTAACGATAAGAAAGGAGTTGCACTATAAGGGTATAGATGATTATTGGTCTCAACAAACCAATCCGTACAACTATCATACTCAAAATCATCATCAACCCGTGTTGACTTCTCAGACTCTACCTCAGGTGTCTCATCTCTCTTAGTGCTATCAATCTTTAACTCCTCAATTGTAGGTACAGGGGGATCATCAGTAGTGGAACCACAATTGGTGATGATATCTAGACAATGACTTATAGATCGTGGACTTTGAATTTTATTACTTGGAAGAGTAATAGGCTATTTCTATTTGTTCATAGCAGACATTTTCCTGAACTGGTGCCTCAAACTGCTTCATAGTAGTTTCATGAGACTCCACCTTCTGGGTCAACCCTAAAATGTCAGTATTAATCTCCTTAAGGATGTAATCCTGATTTTATGAACCCTTCACTAGTTAGACAACATTTCTTTCAATCTTGATTTTGTATCTCGTCTTCTATGTAAAATGTACATGCTCCCTTCTACTTGTAACCATCTCTCCATCTCCAGTCACTTTTTTTGTCCCTACTATTGTCTCTATATCTGTCATCATAGAAGTTTCGACCTTAGTTTCCTTGCCCATAGGATTGAAAATCCTCCAACTAATGGTCTAAATACCTAGCCTCCTCTTATGATACAGACTCATAGGATCTGGAAGCTGTACCATGTTCTTCTATTGTCAGATCTTTCTTAGAACTCACAGTCACAAAAAACTTTGCAAGTAACCCAAGATCAGTCTTTAGTAGCACAATCTCTTACGCTATAGAATCATCAGCTACTCTCAAGTCACGAGAAGCTCTAATGGTGTAAGTGCCAGAACCTCTCTTTACCTCCTAAGTTTTCCACCCTCGATTAGTGAGAGAGATATGGTCTAGAATATCAGAAGCTACCTTCCAGCGTAATATCATAAAATTTCCTCCAAGGACAGTGTCTACCATAGCTCTGGAACTGATGATCAGGGCACCATACTCAACTTCTTCTTGAACCTGAAAGAAGCCTCATAAATGGACTCAGATTGCAGCTTCCTTAGATTATAGATCTCATCCCTAATCTGCAACGTCATGGATAGAGGAAAGAACCAGTTCAAAATTATTTTCACAACTCATTTCTCATCCTTAATCATCCTCATATGGTTTCAAGTATTGGTATGCTGGTATAACGCGGGCTCGGCCACTTTGAAGTCTATTCCAATTTCCACCGATTGTTGGTTGACGCTCTACTTCTTGACTCTGCATATCTAACTCTGCCTCTTGATATATCTGTTGAGCATCTTCTTCCCTCCATCACTTCTATTTACTAGTCAATAATATCCTAAACTTCTTTGGGAAGAGGGGGAGGCAAATCATCATGAACTCATTCAGCAAGATTGTCTCTCTTCAGCTCTGTAATCCTACTAGGTAATTGTAGGATCCTCTCTTGTTTTGGATTCAGTGGGAGTAAGGGATTGGATCTACTCCGTGTGCTAGGCATACACTGGAACCCAATAAAGAACAAATACAAAAATGATTGAAAACTGCAAAAAATTCAAATCACAATTCAACACCCTATTCCTCGGCAACGGCGCCAAAATTTTATGATACTTAAGCTACATCTTCATTTCGAAGATGATTACAGTCGCTGTAAAATATAGTAACCAAACAAAGGTTGTGTTTGAATGCGAAGGAAGTAAATAGGGGGATTTGAATAGCAATATCGAATAAGGAGCAAATATAAAGTTCGGTTTTAATCCGTATTTGTGAACACTAGGATTGTGTTCCACTTGGCTTCTTAACTATAGGCTTATCGTGCTTTGTTGAACCAACCCGATGCCTTGTATGCAGAATCTGATAAGTTATGTACCACTTACAGTCTTTTGAACGAGCAGATAAATTACACCCTTTACCTTTTGAGTCTCAGGATATCGCCTTACTAATTCTTATCTTCATCATAGTTAACTATTACCTTTTAAGTCTCTAGTTATTAGATGATAGGTATCCATCTTACTTATATAATACCTAGTAACATGGATCGATTGTTAAACTTCAGATTACTGTTGTAATTATCTTTTCCTAGTCACTACTCCTTTTTTTGAGTAAATTGGAATAATCTAGGCGGGATCTTAATGTTGGCCGCCGCTAAACTAACTATTAAAGTGAAGACAATACAATGCATGCATGGATATCAGTTCAAAACAATAATAGAACTTCCCCTACTACGTCAATATGCCTAGGTTTCCAAAACCCTAGCTATTGGTTTTTAGCCACTCATGTATGTGAAATAATCAATAACATCCATAGTTAAAGCATAAATAAAATCACAACAATAAGAAGTAGAAAAACCCAAAACCATAACTGAATTAGTCTACTGAAATCAATAAAAGAGAACTCCAAGCCCAAAGTCTGATCTAGGAATCAAAATATGTTTGTAAGTATCAAGAGTGCATTTTTCTATTAAAAAAACACATAAATAGTATTTATAGTAAATGAGGAAACCCTAAAGTCGATGCCTAAATAAAATAGGAGAAAAAATGGTCGGTGCCCTCTTAATGTCCGTACTTGAGCCCTATCCTTTTCCACAAGCAGTACTTATAGCAAGCTAGGAGAGAGGAAGTGGCGACCTTAGTGCCGACCAAAATTTCCTTTAAGTTATCTCTTTAGATTTTGGACTTCTAGCACTTTCTTTGACCATATGCGGTCAGCATGTACCACTTGCGGTCAGCATGTTGACTTAGCAAGTGCCGAAAATAATCTTTTCATTTTTTCTTCAATTCCCATATATGTTTTGATTACGAACAAGCCAAAAAGTGTCCTAAATATAAATAATTGCTCCAATATGTAGCCAAAACACTTTTTTCATCTGTTTCACAAACATAGCATACAAAACATGATTTCCTGCAAAACATATCCAAAATGCATCATATCTTACAAAACAACCTCAGATACTTACATATTTTCATCGTTTTAAGCTTCAAAAGTGCTATGTTGTAAAACACATCACTAGTATAGTCTGTTTTGCCATTCGATGCACATATCTATACAAGTTGACCAAAGTCAACTATAAGGCTTTTAAGCTACTAAAAATAACGAATTTGCACAAATCACACTAAAATGCATTGGGAACTGTTCAAATCATCCCAACAGTCAAGAAATACCATAATGCAACCATGGGGAGGGGTAAAATCATCAAATCATCCAAAATAAATATTTCACAGAAATCACCAAAAATCAGATCATCACAACATCTACTAATAAAAATTTAGTTCGTCCTTGAACTAAAGGCAATAGAAATATCAAAACGCACAAAAAGTTGGGGATAACTACTTGCATATTAGACTCGACCTCCCAGTAGCCTCATCTACCCGTCTATATCTCCACTAAACCTTAACTACAGGAATAACTCTAGAATGCAATCGTCTAACATCGATGTATAGAATGGAGACTGACTCTTTAACAAAAGATAACTCCTCATCTAACTGAACTGATTCCCAATGAATGACATAAGACTCTTCCAAAATGTAATGCCGAAACATGGGAGCATAAAAGACTGGATGAACAAGTAATCAAAACTAGATGAACAACTAATAAAACTGGTGGTCAAGCCAACTTATAAGACACATCACCAATAGTCCAAAGAATTTCAAATGACTCAATATACCTGGGGCTAAGATTTCCCTTCTTGCTAAACATTATTATTCCCTTTATGGGTGAAACACAATGAAAGATACAATCACCAATGTTGAATCTCAAGGCATGAAGTGTGTAATCTGAATAACACTTCTTCTTACTCTACATCACTCAAAGTCTACCCCAAATGACCCATACTCTATCAAAAGACTAACCAAATAAGTTTGTACCTCGAGGTCTAATATTAAAAAACTCAAACAAACCATTTGAAGAGTGACAAAACCAAAAATACACAGCCTCAAACGGAGCCATATCAATACTGGAATGGTAGGTATTATTATATTCAAACTACATCAAAGCAAGATGTTGCTCCCCTAACCACCAAATCTTATCACACAAAAGTGGAGCATATCCTCCAAAACCTAAATGTCCACTTTGACTGACAATCAGTCTGGGGGTTAGAAGCTATATTAAGATCAATCCAAGTACCCAACTCTTCCTTAAAAGTATTCTAAAAGTTAGATGTGAGCACTGAATCTTGATTTAAGATGATAGACACTGGCACACCATGAAGACATACTATCTCACGAATATAGATATGGGCCAATCTCTTAGAATAAATAAAGCCTAAACAAGAATAAAATAAAAAGACTTGGTCTGTCGATCCATGATGACCCAAACACTATCTGAACTATAGTATAAGGCATTCCTATCACAAAGTCCATAGTAATTTTTTACCATTTCCATACGAGAATGGGTAACCTCTGAAGCAATTCACAAGGTCTCAAATGCTCGATATTTACCTTCTAGCAATATAGGAAATGAGTTACGAAATTTTATATATTCTTTCTTATACCAAACCACCAGTAATGTTGCCTCAATCATGATATATCTGAGTCATTCCTGAATGGATGGAATACCTAGAACAATATGCCTCCTCCTTAATCAACCTAATCCAATCACATGCTCTCAGCATATAAGCACGACCTCCAATCCTCAAAATACCATCTGAATCAAGTGATGCTTCCTTATCCACACCACTCAAAACATCAGCCCGAATCAATCTCAATCCATCATCATCACACTGATGAGCCCATATCTACTCCATCAAAGAGGACCTAGGCTTTTCGAATGCCAAAGCACACCCATGTACTGAAATATCAACCCTAAAGATCTGACTATCCAAAGACTGAACCCCCAAGGTCAAAGGCCTCTCATGAATTAAAAAAAATATGCCAAGCTACCCATTCTAGTCGACTTTTGACTTAAGGCATCCCTAACATATTAGCCTTGCCCAGATGATAAACAATAGTCAAATGATAATCCTTAAGCAACTCAAGACAATGAAGCTGCCTCATATCAAGATCTGGCTAGGAGAAGAAGTATAGAAAGTTATCATGATCTGAGAAAATCTCACAACAGACTCCACACAAATAGTGCCTCCACAACTTTAAAGCAAATACAACCACACATAACTCCAAATCATAGGTAAGGTAATTTATAACATGGTGCTTCAACTGATGAGATGCATAAGCAAACATCTTACCGTCTTACATCAACACAACCCCTAACCCAATGCCGAAAGCATCACAAAAAATGGTAAAACCCACACCCTTCTTAGGCAAGGTCATGATTGAAGCTGAAGTCAACAAATCCATGATCTTTTGAAATTTTGCCTCACAAATATCGGACCACTAAAAAGAAATCTTCTTTTGAGTCAACTTGGTTAATTGAGTTGCAATATATGAAAAATCCTCAACAAAGCGATAACCCAATCTGTTAAACAACCAAAACTCTAAATCTTGATAGGAAAAATAGGTCTAGCCTAATCATGAATTGGTCCAATCTTGGTCAAATTGACTATGATACAATCCTTGGTGACCACATAACCAAAGAAATAGATAGATTCCAACAAAAACTCATACTTAGAGAACTTGGTATGCAACTTCTCATCCCTCAATCTCTGAAGCGCAATTCATAAATGCTCCTTATGATCTGCCTTACTCTTGAAATAAATCAAGATATCATCTATAAAACAATAAAAAAGGAGTCAAGATACAATCAAAGAACCTAGTTTATCAACTTCATGAATGTGGCTGAGGCATTGGTCAAACCAAAAGACATGACTAAGAACTCATAGTGATCATACCAAGTCCGAAAAGATGTCTTCAAAATATCTAAAGACTTGATCCTAATTTAGTGATAATAAAACATCAAATTAATCTTTGAAAATACCAAATCACCCTAAAGTTGGTTGAATAAATCATCAATGCAAGGAAGAGGTTACTTATTCTTAACTGTCACCTTGTTTAATTGGCTATAATCAATTTACATACGCATAGACCTATCCTTATTCTTCACAAACAATACAGGCACACCCCAAAGTGATACACTAGGTAAAATTAATCCCTTATCTAAAAAATTATTGATATTACCTAAAGATACACCTCCCATTGATGATAAAGTAGTCGATGTAAAACATAGTAACCCAACTCAGGTTGGGTCAAACCCACATGAATTATGTGTAATTATCTCTCAGGTTTGCTAAAATCACCAAGTCGTATAGAAAAGTAAATAGTGGATTGTTGTTGTAGTCTTTGAATAATACCAAGATGTGGAATTCTTTGGTTATACAATCTGAAATGAGAACTAGGACTGTGTTCCTCGTAGCTTATCAACACTATAGGTTTATCCTACTTTATTGAACCAAACCAATATCTTAAATGTAAAATTTAATAAGTTATGTATCACTAACCATCTTGGGAATGCCTTAGTAAATATTACACTACATATTTTAAGTCTCAGAGTGTATCTTTACAAAACCTTACCCTAGATCCTAGATTAAGTATTACCTTTTGATTCTCTAGTTATTTTGATAAAGATAATTATCTTTAGTAGATGAAGGTGATCATCTTATATCGACAATTAACTCTAAATTACTATTGTGATTTTTTTTCCTACTCCGTACCTCTCTTGTCAAGCAAGTAGTGAATATATGCAAGAATATTGGTTTGAGAAAACATTGCCCTTGCCCATTTTGTTAATCTACTAGGGTTCCCACAACCATACCTAAGGGATTTAGCCACTCATTATTGCAAGACAGTCCATGGAATACAATGAATAGAACATAGAATAAAAATTGATATAATAGATGAAAAACCCAGAGTCACAAATTGAATAATCAACAAAAATAAGAGCACAAGAATCCCAAGATGAAAATTGAATCTCAGATTGAAATAAATGTTAGCAAATAATAAGACTACGCAAACTAACTATAAAACATCAAAAATGAGTTTATACAATACAAGGAAACCCTAAGAAACTAATCCTAAACAAAAGAGGTAATTTAAAGTCAGTGGCCACCTACGGGGTGTCGGTGGTCCCATAGTAGGTGCCAGTGTCCAAAACTCCTGAGTAACTTTCTGAAATCTATGGCTTCTGACACCTATAGGGCGTAGGTACTATCCAAGACACATAAGTTGTCCAACATAGGTAACAGAGAAAAATTCTTCACCTCTGAATCGATTAACTTAAAATTTTTCGCATATAATCTGACACCTACTCCACGTAGGTAGTACCAATAGGGTGTAGGTACCCACATAGGTGTCAAAAATCATCAATTTTCACATCTTTTCTCCTATTCGGCTCTAAAACCTGGTTTCCTATTAAACACAACACAAAACACATCATATATAACAAAAAGACCTAAGTAACTCGCATATTTAAATCATTTTAACTTTCAAGTGTCCTATTGTACCATAACACATCACTCCTGCAATTCCTTCAACTTGATTGGGGTATTCCTATAAGAAGACATAAAAATGCGCTTGGTTCCCGGATCAACATCAATAGCAAAGTCAATTTCACGATCTAAGCTTACAAGGTAAATTCTTAGGGAAGACATCAACAAACTCATGGACAATATAGACAGAACCCAAGAAAGAATGTGAAAAAACAGTAGTTTCACAATATGATCCTAATAATACAAACATCCCTTCTTAACCAAACGATGATCCCGAAGGAAGATATAACTCTCTTAGGACCCAAATGAAGCATGCCCTTCCAAACTATCCTTGGCACACCCGGTGAAGCTAAAATCACATTCTTAACATAAAAATCTAGGATAATATAATAGGGGGCTAACCAGTACATACCCAAGTTGACATCAAAATCTACCAGGTCTAATATAATTAGATCTACCTATTTCTTACGCCTAGCAAAAGTCACAACACAAGATTGGTACACCTGATCTACTGCTAAAAACTCTCCTATGGGAGAAGATACACGAATCGGTACATCAAGAGGTTTACAAGCAGAATCAAAACCAAAAGCAAAATATGCAAACACATAGGACAAAGTCAAACCTAACACAAATAACAAATATGCAGATCTGAAACAAAGAGGGGCAATAATTGTGATGAATGCATCAGAGGCCTCTGTCTCTAGCCTGGTAGGTATAACATAACATTAACCAAGTCCACTACCTACCTGAGTAGCCCTATGACCACTAGCCTGGGTACCAGAACCTCTACCTCCATATTTGATATAAGAGTAACTCTACAAATATGTTGGGGATAGTCCTTGGCCATATGACAAGCCTCATCACACACAAAGCAAGTTCTATGGCCCAACTCAATAGAAGGAGGCACGATTGGCCAAGATGGTGACTCAAAGATGCTAAACCAGAAGACCCACTACCTTAAATCTACAGGGATTCCTGCACTTGTCTACCATGATACCCTAGAAAACCTCTAAAATCCATACCTCATGAGATGTGACCTATGAACTCACCCAAATAACAGACCTTCTTGGTGCCTCCTTGAGATGCTTGAATATTACACTTAGCCATCTTAGCATGGTTCACTATGCTCTTAAATAATGCTCCATACACTACCATATGAGTCACAGCAAACTGAAGAGAAATATTCAACCCCTTTATGAACTTTAAAATCTTCTCAAACTCGGTGGCAATACTTGTATAAGATATCTAGACAATGCATAAAAATTCTCCTCATACTCTACAATAGTCATAGAGCCCTACTCCAAGCGATAAAACTCAACTCTCATCTGATCCCTCCATCTGAAGGAATAAATCTACCCAAAAAGGCCTAGATAAACTGATCCAAGTCATATCTGGCAAACCATGAGGTTGTAAACAAATAAATGACTTCCACTAATCCCTGGCTATATCTCTTAACTAGTATGTAGTATAGGGGACCCTTTGATAACGCTCAACTTACACGTTAATTTAAGTAAAAAGTGGTCGTCATCAATATATTTACCCAACTTTGGAGTCGGGTTTGAATCCATGAGGAATAATGTAAGTGGAGATCAAATTAGCTCAAATCAATGGATGCTTGCTTAATTCAAAACTAGAATACAAGAAGATAAAAATGGGCGGTTTTGAAGACATCACAACTAATATTTATTTTTGGGGTTTTCATGTATTAATTCAGAGCTACGAAGAAATAAAGTCTAATCATTTAAGCACGAATCTTGGGATTATGCTTTCCAAGGGGAAAATTATGCATAGGCACAGGATGACTTGATCTAGATTCAAACTATTAGTGATATGAAAGGCTAGGTTGGAAATCCTTGAGGTTAGTTTGTCAACAAAACGTCAAGGGTATCACCCATTAACCCTTTCAAATACATAATGAGCTCTTAAACCAAAACCACCTAATACCTTAATTAGACACCCCTATTTCTAGAATGGTGTCCTAGGTATAGTCACTCTATAATCACCCATATGTCTAAGATAGTGAAAATTAGAAAAGTAAATAATTGTCTACTACTGCCTTGATTTCAACATCCCTCTTTCAAGGATGATGAGGGTTCTTATAGTTCACCCAAACCCCTCTTTCAAGGATTGTTAGAGCTTTCAAAAGCTTGGGATTTTAATCTATCAAACCTATTTAGCTATTGGGGGATTTCACGTACAAATCCCAACCAATATACGAAAGAAATAATAGAACCAAACATCAGAAAATAGTAAATGCACAAACAAATCACATTCTATACATATTTACACCATAATCTAGCCTAATCAAAAGAGGAAGAACTAGCTACACATAATATAGTATGGAAGATATACCCAATAACTTTGATTGATTATATCTATGAACGACTAAGTGAATGTTACTTCAAAATTTTAATATCTATAAATCTTTAATGGGAGATAGCTAATCTTTCACTTGGAAGCTGCTTCAAAGTATTCTTCACCCCAAATTAATACAATATTTTCTTCTCCAAGTATGGAGGGTAAGGCCTAGAATAATGTTTAATAATTGGGGATTGTAGCATGTATGGTGGAATGATAGGGTTTGAGTCATCTTTAGGGAAAATTTAGGAACAAATATGTGCATTTACATCTTCTTCCTTGGTATGATCTTCATCTAGGCTGCAATTGCACCATATTTGTCGCGATAGCACCTACTGTGACCATGGTTAATGCTATGTAATAGCATTATCTTAACCATTTTGACTGTTCACAATTGCAATCCTCATACCACGATCATGGTAACTAGGGCTATGTCTGCTCCAAGTCTTTGCTGCACTTCTTTGCTTCCTTTTAACCCATTTTTAGCTCTAATCTACATCTTTCCATCTAATCAACAATGTGCCTTCAAAATATGGATATTAGTACATTAAATCATAATATTGTCTAATTTATTCCTTCATAACATGGTAATGTGAATGAATGATGAGTTCAAATGAAAGGTAAAATCACCACTCATCAAAATGTCCAACATAAAGCTTTGCTTTACCTCAAGCAACACTACCTCTAACCAAGGGAAAATGCACATATATGCCTAAATTAGATGCCTCAAAGATCACAAGGACTTCAAGCTTGGTCACTACCACAAGTAGCTATTTACACATAGTCCAAGTTACTTTCACTACAACCCTTAATAAAAATAAAAATGAATGCAATATCTAAGGATACAAAACACTTCAAAGAACAACATGCAACAATAACCAATACTCTAGAAGTGACTCGCTTTTGACCAACACCAAGCCATACTTTGTTTTGCTACTTTTTTTGTAAGATAACAAAATTACCAACCTTAACTAGTTCACATGACTCCTTACAAGAAATAATATTCCACTCACCAAGTCACCAAATTTGCAACAAGGAATTTAAGTGCAAAACTCTCTTCCTCACAAGAACTCTTGATGTTAATAAGTGTCATACTCACTTTACACTATGCGCC
The DNA here is from genome assembly GCF_002878395.1 of Capsicum annuum. Taxonomy (NCBI): domain Eukaryota; kingdom Viridiplantae; phylum Streptophyta; class Magnoliopsida; order Solanales; family Solanaceae; genus Capsicum; species Capsicum annuum. The sequence goes on along the minus strand of NC_061117.1, from coordinate 70,246,267 downwards.
CCTATGATAGCCACCCTCTACTTGGGTGTTCTGCCTAAGTTGAGGTTCACAGTGTTCAAGGAGCACCAGGGCCAAAATAGGTTCATTACAACACAAATGGGAAGGTGAATGGTAAAACAAAAAAAACATGCTATGAGGCACAAATAGAGATTAAGGGATACTATTTCACATAGGGAAGATCATCTAGATTAAAAGTGGAATAAAATAAAAAATGGCCGATCATCTTTTCCTAACTGGATATCGTTAAACCTTGGAAAGACTAACTCGAAAAGTTTTGAATTTAACACACAAAGGAAACTAAGTAACATGTCACACATACATGGCATAAAATCAACATTACAAGCTACTACCTATCTGATTCATGCAATTGTTAGCAAGTTATTATCACGTCCCTAATCCGAATGCCAGAAAAAGATCCATAATGTTCACACATATATAGATTCATATAGTTCTAAAATAATTTTTTTGAGGGGTAACATTTTTCTCAAAAATCCATAAAAAACATGATAACTGCCCTAAATATTTAAAAATCTCCTAATTACACAAAACATATGATAATACAAAACAAAAGATAAAAAAAAATTAACCTTGCCATGTCAATTCTACAACTATACCGCAACCAATAGGAAAAGAAGCATGCCAACAAAAACTCATGGCGGCTATGGTATATCCCACCCCTAACTAAAAATTGGATACTATCCCTAATACTCTAAAATAATAGAAAACAAAGAGAATAAGGACATACCTGGGATGCTCTAAGAGTCTGTGTCATGATATACCCCAAATAGGGGTACATCTACTAGTGGAGACTATGGTGTTGGCGGTGTACTATAAGAAGATGCAACCAAAGCTAGCTCAGCTCGCCTCTGCCTATCATGAAACACAGTCTCCAACAAATCATTGGTGGATCTTTTTAAGGCTTGCTCATATGGCATGTCTGGATTCTATAATTCCTCTCTCGACCTCTCTTTGTCCCAACTACAGGAACTACCTTATCATCCTATCTTGGTCTTAATTATGTATCATTTATTCCTTCATAACACTGTAATATGCATGAATGATGAGTTCAAAAGAGTGGTAAACTCACCATTTATCAACACCCCCAACTTAAACCTTTGCTTCTCTTCAAGCAACACTACCTCTAACCATAAGACAATGCATAAATATTCCCAAATTAGATGCCTCAAAAATCAAAATGACTTCAATCTTTGTCACTATCAAAAGTAGCTCTTAACACATGAGCCAAGTTACTTTTACTATAACCCTCAATAAAAAATTAAAAAAAATGCAATATCGAAGGATGCAAAAGATTTCAAAGAGCAATAATGTAACAATGACCAATACTCTAAAATTGACTCACTTTTGACCAACTCAAAGCCTAACTCTCTTTTCAATATTTCTTGGAAGTTTACAAAATTACAAACCTTAACTAGTTCACATGCCTTCTCACAAGAAAGAAAATTCCACTCACCAAGTAACCAAATTTGCAAAAAAGAATTTAAATGAAAAAATCTCTCCCTCACAAGAACTCTTGATGTTAAGAAGTGCCATACCATATGTTTGCCCCTATTTTCAATCTCCACTATAAAGAAAATAAATGGTCGAAGATCTCAAAGGGCTTTTCGATCTTGTAATGTAGGTTAGCACTACGGTAGGATATCATTTAGGAATAACATAGCTTATACCCTCCGTGAACATCTAAATAACACTAGTTAATCTACTTTTGACTATGGGCCACTTGTTTTGTTTTATCTCTTTTCACATGCCTACTATTTGCTTCTTTGTTTCACCTATTTTCTTCCATTTCTTTTCCTTACAAATTTCATGTAATTTTTTGCTTTGTTGGATCCCTTAACTTTCTCACCAAATTTCATTCAAAGCATAATCTCATAGGCACTCACTTACAACTTCTTGGCCCAAAGCTACTTACTTCAATCTTTACCACCCCCAACATAGGTTTTTAACCTCGAGTCATATTTTTATGTTCAAGGAAGGTATGCGTCAAAAAAGGGATGAAAATTGAATGACTCGCAGATTTTAATGTGTTTGATAAAGAGAGGTCAAAATTCTCATAGTGGGTGACTAGGGATAAATTTTTTGCATCAGTAGACCTTTTAGGCTAAAGTGGCTTTCAAAATAACAAAGATGTTCTAAGATCATTTCTCTAACCAAATACAATCAAAACTAGCCTTGAAAGACTAATGGGGCTAGTTGTAGATGACAAAAGTATACATGAGATTTAATCAAATAAACTCACCACACACGGCGTGCAAATTTTCCAAGGAGGCTCAATTGTTCCTCTAGTTAGAGACAAAACTGAGAGACTCTATCAATATTCACAAGTCAAAAATTTGAGGAGTCAAAAAAAGAGAAGAAGTTTTGTTGTAATGTTTCTCACGTCCATGCCCTCAATTTTTGAAAAAGTATGATGAAGGGGGTTGTTTTTTTTCTCTTGCACCACGTGCAATTTAATAATTTACGGCTACAACCCAAGCCTTTATCTAACATTTTGGATAAAAATATGCAACCATACGACTACTCAGATTTCGCCCTTAGTATATAATTTGATCAAAAATTTACAATGCCATAGGTACTCAGACTTTCCTTGCATTTATGACCTTGATGCCATGGGTACTCAATATTCCCTTATATCTAAACTCAAAACCCAATAACGATGTCTTCCCATTAAGAACGTCGTTACTCAATCAATCATAAGGAAAAGCTTGTCATGAATCACCATAATCAAACTGAAACTAAGTAAAACAAAAATCTAAAAATTAAAACAACATGACTAATTCATGATATATGTGCACCATTAGTGTGCCAATATGTAGCATCCCAAAAACAAAAGAAAAAACATCCAAAATGTCATCCAAAATTAAAACCATCAAAAATGTCATAAAAATACCACACATAACAAGAAATATATCAAAACAATATAGATCCACCCCTAACTTAAAACCTAGCAATGTCCCCACTATATAAATAATAAGGCAAAATAAAAGGGTGCTCAGTGAATCAGCCTTAGGAAGTGCTATCTTTGGTAAACTATACATCATATCCACCATCCTTGCCAGCCGACCAATCAGCAGGGGCAACATCATCTCTCTCAACCTAGGGAGAAGCCAATCTATCATGGGGTTTTAGGACCTTCCATAGGACCTTAACCCCCTTCAACATTTTGGTAAAGAACTTGTACCTCATCTTCTCCCTCTTCATCATCTTGTCATTAGACTTTTTAAGGTCCTTGTATGATTTTTCCAAGGCTAAATAGGCTCTATTCAATCTGGCAATTGTGCTTTCTTGCTTTTTTTTCTTGCCTAGCATATTTTATAATTCAACTGAGCTATATATGAGTAGTGAGAAGTAGACGACTCTCCTGGTCTCTGAGACAAACTAGACACTACCACCTTCATCACCCGCAACTGTCCTGAGATCTCATCAAATGGGTTTGTTGAAGAAGGTCTATAAGAATTTGCATCCTCCTAGTTTTATTTGCCCGAGTATACCTTTTTCTTCTTACTCTGACCAGGGCACCGTTACCTAAAAATTTTAGTGACAAGATATGGGGTCCTGGGTATACCCAAGCATTCGAAGCATATTCTCCACTTGACCTCTTGCATAGCTCAAAGATAAGGGGAAGAAAAGATAATAATTGTACCTCCATGATTCTCGAAATGCCTCAAATTTGATATCAGAATGTCTCTCATATTCAAAGGAATGCCAGATAGGATACAAGGCACCATTCAAGCTTGCATATCTGTGATGGTAGTCATGTGTGGACACGATAATACTCTGCTGCAGATGATATTTAGCTGAATCCTGGCCTCTGTTGTGAAGTCGTTCATGGAAATTTCTCAGTTATGGTAGCCTAGGGAACTTCTTTTCTAGGACATAATATGTTTGCCATCCAAGTACTTGGCTCATATTCTTTTGCTTGAAACTGAGCAATGGCTGCATCTGAGAGCCCATATGTCCCATTGATCTGCACAGCTTCAAAATACACTTTCTTTCCCTGAATTGTTCACACTAGGTTTGTGAGAGAAACTATGCTAAGGTTAGCATAAAAATCACGCACCTAATGCTCATTAGCATAGCAAGGGTACGAGGCAAAGTACATCCACCTGGTAGCAGTTAGTTGGGGGTGGAAGCCTGGGAGTTTCTCCTCCACTTTATCTAGGAATATACCCCTTTCTGGGATTAATTTATTCCTAGGCAGGTCACTATAGTAAAGGTTTTGAGATTCAGCGGCCATGAACCTAGTATTATCTCACTTAAATCATGCTAGATTAATTAGATAAACTCATGTAGTAGTGTTATAGAGGGTTTTAGGGTGTGGAATGGGTGTGCAGAAATGTTGGTTTGAGAAGACAACTGTTATTAGATATGGCGATTGTGGAGCCTTGATCGCAATCGCAATGTCGCAATCCCGATACCTAAGACCATTATCAATAGTTCTGCAACATCATTCCAAACACCAAATTTTAACCCAAAATTTGTGTTCTAACTAGTCATATAATTAACATGCTTAAGGAACATACTTAGAATGAATGATTATACCCTCCAAACTCGACTATATTGACAAGGAATTCATTGGGGAATTAAATTAAACACATGGTGTACACATTTATTTTAGCAGTTTTAGGCCTAAATCTGGGTTCTTAAGATTTCCTTGATAAGGTGTACACCCACTACAAGGGTTAACCAAGACACACGATTAAAACAGACATACAAACGAGGTAGTTGAGACAACATATTGAATAAGATGATTCAAATGGATTGGAATACACAATTGGAACCTCAATTAAAAGATAAAATTTTTAAAGAATTTGAGAAGGGATGTATATGTGGAGAATGGCAGTCGGATAGTGTTTGACACTAATTAGACCATAATCGCGGTCGTAGTTTTGTGATCGTGGACACACGATCTCTACAATTGTAGTGGAATGGACCGCAGTCACCATAACTAACACCAATATTTAGGTCCCCTGGACTCCCTTATTTTGTCCAAATATTGTAATTTCACACGTTCCCTTTTTTAATTTCAATCAACACCCTTCATAGAAGCACCTTTTCATGGATTATACATGAACAAATGTAAAAATAAAATATACTCTATTATGTATAAATAAATGGATACAGACCACTCTTCGTGGCATGATGGGTTTCTTCCCACCATTTATGGTATGTCACCCTCCAACTATAGTGCATGTTTCTACTTATAAGATTTGAATCTTTGTCCCAAATTTCACTCACTATGAGTTAAGCGGTAGAGGGACAGAAGATTCAAATATTCCAAGGTGTGACAAGCTAGAGAAAAGGGCATGACAATGAAGCTTCTATCTCACCCCTTTGAAGACTTGAACCTTTTACCCAATTTAACATAAAAAATTTTATTTGGCTCCTTGGGTAAATGTAGGAACATCAATAGGCCACCATTTGTACATCAAAAATTGAGCTCCTTGGCCTTTAAGTGTGAGGCTCCCATGTGCTCTTTTGGAGTATCAAATTCCAAAATATAGGGATGGTGCTCCTTTTCCCCTCCATCCTCCATTTACTTAGGTAGATAGATTCTAATTATATTATCCAAGAATAATGTTGAGAAGTGGTTTGAATGAGATCTATCCCTTAATTTTGGAATTGCATCCATAGTAGCACCGACTAGAGTCTTCATGAGTGATGTGCTTTGCTTCTTCTTTTGACTCTAGTACCATTTCCTCGATCTTGGTATCTTCTATAATATATTGTTAGGTTGGTTGGGAAGTATCTGAGGCTTCTTTCCTACCATGCTCATCATCATAGCTTGGTTTCCTTTCTTGATCCACCTCTTCTTAGGAAACGGGCAAGACATTAGTATTTGAAAGATTTGTTTCCTTTTGCATTTCCTCTATCTTTATGATCTCGCCTTTTTATGCCTCCATGGATTTATGTATGTATTGTACATTCTTCCCCATTTCAGTTACCTAATCCAAAATATTTTGAAGCATTACTTCAAACGATTAGACTTGGCTTGTTGTTCTTCCCTTATTTAATCATGATACCTGTCAAACATATAAGAAGAACTAGCAATTGGGTTAGCGTAATAGGGGAAGGGGGCATTTGGATAATCACTCCAATGTCCATCTCGACCACCACATAAAGAACTACTATACTCCTAATAGGATCTAGATGGTGATTCAATTTCTCTCCAGGGAGCATATCTACATTCTCTCAGAAAGTGGGATCTGTCACTATATGGACATGGATTGTAAAGATAAAACTCCCAACTACCAAAGTCATATTAATCCTGAGATGCCATAGAGAAAAGTAAATAAAAACAAAAACCGACCTTACATAATCAACAAAAGAAAATCACAATAACTTATTTAGAAGTTTGAATTTAAGCAATTAAGCAAAAATTCCAATCGAACTCAATACGCCAAATTGCTCCCCGACAATGGCGCCATTTTTTGATAGCACTCAACTTACACACAATTTAAGTGCAACTTTGTCATCATCAATATATTTACCCAAATTAAGAGTCGGAGTTGAATCCACGAGGAATGATATGAGTGGAGATCAAATTAGCTCATAACAATGGATGCTTACTAAATTCTAAACTCGAATACAATATGATAAAAAAGGGGGTTTGGAAGATATCACAACTATTATTTCTTTTTGGGGTTTTCAAGTATTAATTCAGGGCTACGAACAAATAGAGTCTAATCAATTAAGCACGGATCTATGGATTATGCTTTCCTAGGAGAAACTTATGCAGGGGCGCATGATGACTTGATGCAAATTCTAATTATTGGTGATATAGTTGGATAGGTTTGAAATCCTTGAGGCTAGTTTGTCAACAAAACCTTAATTATACACCCCTCTTTCTAGGATGGTGTCCTAAGTATAGACACTCCATAATCACCCTTATGACTAAGATAGTGAATATTATCAAACTAAACTTAATAATTGTCTATTATTGCCTTGATTTCCACATCCCTCTTTCAAGGATGATGAGGGTTCCAATAATTCTCCCAAACCCCTCTTTCAAGGATGGTTTGAACTTTTAAGAGCTTGGGATTTTTATTTTTCAAACCTATTTAGGTATTTGGGGCTTTCTCACATAAATCCCAACCAATAATGAAACCAAACATCACAAACTCAGAAAAGCAAAAACAAATCAAATTCCATACATATTTACACCCTAATCTACCATAATCCCAAAAGAAGGAACTAGCTACACATAGAAATAGTAACCAAGATATACCCACTAACATCCATTGATTAGATCTATGAACGAACAAGTGAATGCTAGCACCAACTTTTAATATCCACTAATATTCAATAATATTTAGCTAATCCTTACTTGGAAGATTTCAGCCAAAATTAATACAATATTTTCTTTTCTAAGTATGGAGGCTAAGAGCTAGAACAATGTGCAATAATTGGGGATTGTAGCATGTATGGTTGAATGATAGGGTTTGTGACTTCTTTATGGTAAATTTGGGAACAACAGTGTCCATTTATAGATTTGCCCTTGGGCTAATTTTCAACTAGGCCACGATCGTACTATATTTATTGCAATCACGCCTACCGCGACTGTGGTTAATACCACATGAAAACGATATCTTTACCAATTTGACTGACTGCAATTGTGGTCCTCAAACTGTGATTCTGGTAACTGACCCTATGTCTGCTCCAAGTGTTCAACTACACTTCTTTGTTTCATTTTGACCTTTTTTAGCTCCAATCTTTATGTTTCAATATCATCAACAATGTGCCTGCACAATGTAGATATTTGTGCATTAAATCACAATTATGTCTCATTTATTCCTTTATAACATGGTAATATGCACGATAAATGAGTGTGAATGAGTGGCAAAATCAAAACTCATCAACCCCATCCGACTCAAGCAAACCAAGTGTATGCAAATTCTTACGGCAATCCATCAAGAACTCATATGCTTTCTTGCCTACAAAAACTCTAAACCTAGGAGGACCAAAATGAGTAAAACTTTCAAATCTCTTCTGATACTCACGACCACACTCACAATAATATGAGGCATAGTATCTCTCGCTGGCTGAGAACCAATCAAGGAGGCATCATTGAAGAAGGATGAACTCTAGATCTTAGAACACCATACTCAGATACAAGCAATAAATGGGAAACTACAATTGTGTCTGTAGAGTACCATCAACAGATGTTGGTACAATGGAAGGATCTATACTCTGAATCAGAGGAACACCATAACCAAACTCTGGTAAAGATGAAGGTATAATGATCAGAGCTAGGGGAACACTAGGTACACTCACTAGAGCACTCTCCAAATAGGTCAACAAAAGAACCAATAACCCCTCTAGGACTAGGGTAGAAGAACTTTATGAGACTTTTGTAGCACTCATATCTCCAACATGATCATCTCAAAGCTCAAGAAAAGTACCCTAGTGCTATCTCTGGATGAGGTAGATCCTCATACCTATCCTCCACATCGATCCTAACCATGACTCACAACTCAGCCTCTAGACTGGGCTCTCTTGTCATAAAATAGATCTTAATCTCTAGCGTCGCTAGATCTAGTCCTCACCATGTATGCAGGAAAGAGTAAAATATGAATTTGAACACAAAGTATAAAAGATCTGCACAATATTGAATAAAATAAGAGTGCTTTCCTAAAGATATCCTATTGCCTTTAAAATATAGATATGAACATCTATATACCATTTAGTGACACTCTATTAGACACCCTATTCTTACACTATTTAGACTAATGAAACCTAGCTTTGATACTAATTTTTCATGATCCAAGCACCAAAGGCATGATTGCATTTGTCACAGCTAGCTTTGACAAGTAAGACTATCCACCAAATTGATACAATAAGAAAAATCAATGCCAAAATGAAGGCAAGACTCCTAAAATAGAGTCAAAGATACCAAACCAAATCCTAAACTTGGTGCCATAGTGTAAGAACTATTAAATACATCTTGAATGTCAATAGTTACAATATTAGTCTAAAAGGATCAAAATTGTCTCAGAATACAAAATAGATATAGTCTAGATAAGAAAAGGTAGATGTCAACTTCGGATGCATAGATTAACTGCTATATAGAATGGGCTCCAAGTAATGCCGAAATCAATGATCGTGGGGCACTCTCGTACCTAGATCTTCCCCAAAAGGGCAAAGTAAGGGTGAGTATTGTCAACTTGTATTCAGTAGATATCATAGGCCGATCGAGTAAAGTAGAAAATAAAGCATATAAACACAAACTATGGGAACGTCACTTGTAATGTAATAGTTCCAAAAAATATTCCATACTGTCTCCTCTAATAGTTCTACTATATACATAAATCATATATACGGGTGGGGGAATGAAGAACAAGTATAAACATACAATGAGTAAAGTATAGAAAGTTAGAACAAACGGACAATTATAAAGTCAAAGACATGAATACAATCATAGCATAAGTACAATACATGATGATGCACGAGGTCGTAACATAACCACCATAAACACCTATTGGAGATAGACACTTTTCACGCAACTTCAAGGAGAAAATTCAAAGTGTCTCAGTTTTATTCTTACAAGGCTTTGTAACTTTTAGTTTATAATTGTTAGATAAAGAGTAAGACCGAGTCAACTTTCTAACATCAACTGAAGCTATGTCACAAGATCTGAAGAGTAAAATAAGTCTTTAGAACTTGTTTCCTATCATTGTACTCGAGTCCAACATTCAACGATCTAAGGAAACTTTGAAACCTAAGGGGATTGGAAGTAGGCACCACATTAGTGTTCCAAACCAGGATAAAATTTTTGTGTTATTACTTTATGTTTTGTTATTTATGTGCTTAACTATTTTAAATATAATCTATTTATGAAGTGTACTGATCTGTAGGTGATTAGACTATGACGATTCAGTAGTCAACTCATAGAAAATTTTTAATTCACCCCCCTTTTGAATTTTAATTGGTACAATTGCAGGTCTCACAAACTGCATAACTTAACCACAAGTGAGTAAAGATCAAATAGCTAATTATAAAATTCTCGATGCTCTTCCTTGGGATAGTCACTTATCCGTAAGACCACCATACTTTAATTGACAGCATTACTCTTACCGGAAGAATAAGTTCAGAATCTTTATCTAGTTAAATATCTTCCAAGCCTGAGTTGTCATCAAGAAAGGTCCAAATCAAATTCCAAAACTTAAGGAAAAACAACACAAGGATCAAGAATCTAGGAGTATCGACAAAGAAGACCATAAAAGTTTTGAGGTCATAAAAGAACAACAAGAGGTAATTAAAACTAATATACGTGCTACAAGTTTTCTTCTGTGTGTAGTTAGCAAAGAAGAATACGACAAAATATCTTCTTATGAAACTACCAAAAAAATGTGGGACAAGCTGGAGGTAACCTATGAGTGAACATCCAAAGTCAATAAGTCAAAGACTATTGCCCTAGTCAATGAATATGAGTTATTTGAAATGGAAGAGAATGAGAACATTGAAACAATGTTTGCCAGATTTAGTAAGATTGTGTGTGGCCTAAAATCACTAGGGATGATCTACCTACACAACTTTTAAGTCTATAAGTTGGTTCAGAGTCTTCCAAATATATGGGAAACCAAGGCAATCATTCTAGAGGATGGAGACCTATATAATATGATATATAGTGAACTATGAGGTAACCTTATTACATATGAAAGAAATTATATCAATAGGTACCACAAGGATTAAAACAAGAAACAAATAGCCTTTAACACTGCTCCAACTGGAGACGAGGACATTCTCAATAATTCTAATGGTGAAGGACTATCCCTCATTAACCGTTGGGCAAGGAAGATCATGAGACAAAGATAAAAAAGATCCTAAGGATGCAAAAATAATGACTTCATAAAAAATGATGATCTATGTTACTAGTGAAGGCCTGGTCATTTCAAGAAAAATTGTCGAGAATTGAGACGATGATCATCTTGAAAAAGTCAAAACATTGGAGTCTGGAGCTATGAAGATAAAACTGAAGAAGAAGTAGAGGCTGCCAATATGCACTTTCTAGATTCAGGAGAATCTAGTGTGGAACAGGTCCACAAGATCTATAAAAAGGGAATGTGAGCCATTGACGGTAGATATTCTTGACACATGATTGTAAAGAAGGAGAAATTTTCCACCCTAAAGAAATAAGATGAAGGATCAGTCAGATTTGGTGACAATGCTAGAGGCAACGTCATTAGAGTTGTCTCTGTGATATTGAACTCATTATATGAATTCGCTAAAGTATACCTATTAGATAATCTCAAACCCAATCTGCTCAGCATCAGTCAACTATGTGATATTGGTTTTGGAATCCTCTTCTAAGCTAAAAATTCCTCTATTTAATATGAGAAAAGAGATATTTCTGTTATTAGTGAACATATTGATAACCTTTATATCTTAAATAGTCCTAATTTTGCTTCCTTATCCTGCCTCACTTTCCAAACCAATGATACTTGGTTGTGGGACAAGAAGCTCAGACATGTTAGTATACATATCATTGAGAAATTATCTATACTTGAATGGGTGAAAGGTCTGCCAAAACTCAAGTTTGAAAAGGATCACATCTGTAATGCTTGCCAATTAGGTAAATAGATCAAAACTTTTTTCAAAGTCAAAACATTGTCTCTACTACCAAGCCTCCTTTAAACTATCCACATGGATCTGTTTGGCCCCACCAAGACCGCAAGCATTGGCATAAAAAGATATGTCTTTGTCATAGATTGTGATTACAAAAGATTTAGTTGGGGTATGTTTTGTGCATAGAAACATGAGTCTTTCACAAAATTTTTGATTTTTTGTAGAAAAGTACTAAAAGAAGCTGGATACCTCATCACTTATGTCTATAGTTATCATAGAGGAGAATTTGAAAATAAGATATTTGAGGAATATTATGTGCAGAATAGATATTCTAAGAACTTATATTCACCATGGTCTCCTCAACAAAATGGTGTTGTAGAGAGAAAAATTAATACCTCCAAGAAACTTCCAGGACAAAGTTGTTAGAACATAATCTCCCAGATTAGTTTTGGGAAGAAGCAGTTCGCACAGTATGTCTCATTATTAATATGTGTCTAACAGAACTATTTTAAAGAAAACACCTTACGAACTCTGAATAGGAAAGAAGTCTCACATCGGCTACTTCCATCTCTTTGCCTAGAAATGTTTTATTCATAAAGATGGTAAGAATACCTTAGGAAAAATTTAATCCACAAAGTGATGGAGGTATTTTTCTTGGGTAATCTCCCACTTGTTGTGCTTACAAGGCTTTTAATAAAAGAACTTTATGTGTTAAGAAATCTATGAACATTTTTTTTGATAAATCTAACAACTTCCCTATGAGTATAAGTGTTGATAAAGAGCATGTAAGTAATATGCAGACTGCAAAAAATACAGCACAACCTCAGAACCTTTCCAAGAAATGTTGATTACACCCCCAACAGAGCTGACTCCCGTAACATTAGCAGTGAAATAGAATGTTTCAAAAGAATAGAAGCATGATGGTAGCCATCTAAATAAAATCATCATTGGAAATCTAGAAAATAGAGTGCAAACCAGAGCATCATTGAGGACACAAGTATCAGTTTACCTTGTTTCCTAAATAAAACCAAAGAAAACTGTTGAAGCTCTCAACGATGAATCATAGGTTGAAGTTATGAAGAACTGGACCAATTTGAATAATATCAAGTTTTGAGTCTAGTTGAAAGACTGAGAAACTTCTTTGCAATTGGAACTAGATGGGTCTATAGAATTAAATTAAATGAAGAAGGTAAAGTCATTAGAAATAAAACCAAACTTGTAGCTCAAGGCTACTCTCAGCAGGAAGGTATTGATATGACAAGGCCTTTCCCGCCCGTGGCAAGGTTAGGGTCAATACGAATTTTATTATTTTTTGTCACGTTCAAATATTTTAAGTTGTTTCAAATGTACGTAAAAAGTGAGGAAGTTTTTTAAAACAACCCCCCAAATTTGAAGATCCCTTATTTCAAAATCACATTTTCAAGTTATCAAACTCTACAGCCTCATATAAGCTCCAAATGATTGGTATGAGACATTAAGTACTTTTCTACTAAATAATAATTTTCAAAGGGGTGAAATTGACACAACACTGTTCATTTAAAATCTTGATTGAAATATCCTCATTGTTTAAATTTACATTAATGATATCATTTTTGGTAGTTCTAACATCTCTATGTGTGAGAATTTTTCTAATTTGATGAAAGGAGAATTCAAAATGAGTTTTATGGGTGAGCTCACATTCTTTCTCGAATTACAAATCAAACAAACTCCCAAAGGCACCTTCATCAGTCTAGAAAAATACATAAAAGAACTCATCAAAAGGTTTGGTATAGAAAAAGAAAAGGCCCATGGATCACCCATAAGCCATCCATAAGTATTGATTCAGACTTTTCTAGAAAAGATATTCATTAAAAAATGTATTGGGGCATAATCAGATCACTACTCTACTTGACAGCAAGTCAGTCAGATATTATGTTCAGAGTGTGTAAATATGCTATATTCTAGTCAACTCCCAAGGAGTCTCATCTCACTACCATCAAATGAGTCATCCGATATCTAATATGAACTCAAGACTTTGGTCTATAGTATCCCTGCTCGTCATACTTTGATTTAATTGGTTACTCTAATGTTGATTTTGTAGGAGATAAAAAGTTACTGGAAGAGCACTAGTGGAACATGTCAAATTATTGATGACGTCCTTATCTCATAGCATAGCAATAAACAAAATTCCATTTCTCTTGCAACCACTAAAGTTGAATACATTGGTTTCGAAGCTGTGGTACTCAAATATTATGGATTATGCATCAGCTTCTTCACTTTGACTTATCTTTTGAATCTATTCCTACTATGTGTGATAACACTAGTGCCATTATCTTATCTAAGAATACTGTGCATCACTCTAGGGATAAATATATTGATATCAAGCATCATTTTATTTGAGACCATGTACAAAATAGTGATTTTTCTGTAAAAGTTTTGACTCGGAAAATCAACTAGCTGATATTTTAGCAAAACCTCTTCTAGAAGAAATATTTTGCTTCCATCGAAAAAGGCTTGGTATTCTTAGTGTTAATGATCTTTAAGCCATATTTAGAATTTGTCGTAATTTCTACTACATAAAATTTATGCATTCGTCTAAATACATCTTTTCTGTCATTGTTTTTTTTTTCTAGTGAATTTCTTTATCTGTATATTACCTGCATATTGTGTTATTTTTGTTATGTCAAAGAGGGAAAAGGCAGGAACATTAGAGTAGCCTACAAATCAAGGGGAGCAGAGCAAGTTTACATGTTAACTAATACTTATACAAGTCACGGGGAGAAAGCTAACAGACACGGAAGTTAACTGATGTTTACTCTTTTTGTCATTATCAAAAAGGGGAAGATTGTTAGCCACCTAAGCCTACGTTTTAATAATCACAAAATAACAAATATATCTTTGTAGGACACTAAATAATGCTACTATTGGAAGGACAAAGGAAGTTGGCTCTAGGAATATGAGGACATCCATGGCTTCTAAGTACCATCAATCACAATAATAACAAATAGAAGGAGGATTTCATCCCTAAATGTTATGGAAAATTGAATCAAGATATTGGAAGAGAGAATAGTATCTCACCAAAGATATAGAGGATAACGACATTCAAACAGTATGGCAAAAAGATCAATCAAATATCATAGAAATAGAACAAGGATTACAATACCATAATTAAGCTAACAAAATCAATCAAGAATAAGAAGATCACGAGCATATTTTGAAAGGCATCAATCATTACAAAACCAAAAAGAAAAATAGATCACACACATATATGAAATGGACAGATCATACAACTACATTCTGCAATCAAGGAATCAATTTACATCATTGAATGAGATAAAATCTCTTGGGTTTCCTTATGAAGAGTAGCAGCCAAAGACTATAAAAGATGAAGATCTGAGACAGACACACAACTTCAAGGAGAAAATTCAAAGTGTCTCATTCTTAGTCTTACAAGGCTTTGTAACTTTTAGTTTACCATTGTTTTATAAAGAGTAGGATCGAGTCAACTTTGTAACATAACTGAAGCTGTGTAAAAAGATCTGAAGAACAAAATAAGTCTTCAGAATATGTTTTCTATCATCCCACTCGTGCCCAACATTTAACGATCGAAGGAAACTTTGAAACCCAAGGGGACTGGAAGTAGGAACCATATTGGTGCTCTGAACCAGGATAAATTATTATATTAATACTTTAGATTCTTTTATTTACTTGCTTAACTATTTTAAATCTAAGCTATTTGTGAATTGCACTGATCTGCACGCGTGTCGACTGTGAAGAGTCAATAGTTGACTCACAGACTAATTTCAATTCACCCTCATCTTAAATATCAAAAACTTTATTTTCACAGAATTGACCCTTGAGTCCTGATTTTACAACTTTTAAAACCAACGGTCAAAATGAGATATAAAAGCTGTAAAACTACACCTACCGTGATAACAACTTAAAATAGACGTCTCATATTTACTATCATAATCTATTTTTCTATCTAACTCACAAATTAACATATATTGAACGAAGTCAACTATAAGGATTTTTAAGCTACCAAAAACCATAAATTCGTACTAATCACACCAAAATGCATCAAAAACCATGCCAACTATTTGTACACCCTAGAAATACCACTATGCAACCATAAGAAGGGTTTAAATTATAAAATCATGCTAAAATAAATACATCACTAAAATTAGATCATTACACCAAACATCAAGTAAAGATAGACTCGCGGGACCTATTAATAAAATTAAAAAATTGATTACATCACAAGGTCCCTCAAAGGACAAAGAATATATGCTCAAAATTTGAGCACAAAATTAGGACTTGTCAACCCACAAAGTTAGGAACTAAAGATCTAATTTCAAGGAATTTTGAGGGAAAAAGATGGAATTTGACATGGAAAATGAAGAGAATTGATCAAGAGCTGTAGAATTTTCTTAACTTAGTTTCAATGGATGATAACCGATAATTTCACATGATTCAATCCCTAATAATGGTGAAAGGTGGCTCAAAAATAATAATTAAATCAAAGAAGATGAAATATATATCGCTATGGCATTTTTCTTAGTGACTTGGGGCTGTAGGTTCATGATTACGACAACCATTAGAATTCCCCTTTTACAAATATAGGGGTAGAGGGTAGTAAATACAATGACTACCAGCACAACCCTTTTTAAATATGGGCAAAGTGTTCGAGATTACAAAGGGAAATGGGTTGAGGTATCTGCAATACCTTGTACTTTTGGTCCTTGAAATTTTCTAAAATTTTATCCTCACTGTCCTCACTACGACTACCTTTATGAATTGTAAGGAGTCTTAATGAGTCGTAAGGACCCAAATTGTATCACAACTAGTATGTGTGTCTAAATAGTCTATGCTGAGTATGAGTAGTTCCAAATGAGCCATATGAACTCATTACAAGTCGTGATCTAACCATAGTCAAACTAGTGTATGTTCCAAGAATTGTTGTCCTAGTGATGACTATGATCCATTGAGTCATAGGATTCCCTAACAAGTCATATGATGTAAGTCACAGAGTCAGTAATAGGTGTGCCTAAGAAAACTGTCTTGGCTATGACTCATGGTGATGAGTCATAACATGTCATTACGAGTCATAGAGTGATCTATAGTCACTGCAATAATTTTTCAACTTTTAAGTTGAGGGCACTTTGGAAATTACCCTCATTACCTAGATAAACCCTACATCCATAAGACATCTTTGGGAAATTATTCTGACACTTTAATAAATCAAAAACCCTCTTTACTCCCTCAAATTCTTTCAAGCAAAGCAAGTTAGGGTTTCCTCAAGTTTGAGCATCTAGGGGTCATTCGAGGTTTCTTCTTCATAATTAAGAATCTTTCAGGAATGTTACTCTTTTTCTATTAATATTTCGTTAAATCATGTGTTTTAAATAGTTATTCATATGGTTTTGATGTTGATTTTAGAACATTGGTTGAGGGTTTTGAATATTTTCTTTTGAACAATGTTTTCCCATGGTCTGTATAGAATTGTTCAAGCTTTATTTATGGTTTAGAACTTATAGGGTACATGAGTATTGTGAATAAACTAGGGGATTGTGAGTTTCTGCAATTTGTGAATACTTACAATTAAAGTGGTAATGACCATAACTCCACATTATGCAATTGGATTTGAATAGTACACACATTGAATTATTCTTGAACTATTGCACAATGTGAAAAAACCTAATGAAGCATAATGATTTTAAATTGAACCAAGGGGGTTTTAAATTCCCCCAAGTGATTATAATTAGTTTGGCATATTGATGTTACCTTGCAAGTGTAGTTAGTATGAATATACCAGTAGAGTATGCCTAAATATGTATTATTATTCCAAAAATGGAAATGTGTGATAAATGATTTAATTGGGAATTAATGAGGGTTGTGTAGAAAAGACATGAAAGTTGAGGTCCCAAGGGACCAATACAGGAAATTGCAGTTGTCGATGCTAAGTTCTAAATGATAAAGTGGTTCGAGTCCCCCTTATTATTAGTATATAATTGGGAAGTTAGAGTCCCTCATATTATATTACATGATTGGGTGCTTCAGTCGCCTTAGTATACCGGGAGGTTCGAGTCCCCTATGGTTAACACGTACATCCTCTGGTTCGTGCGACTACACACACTGGGTCCTTCTAGATAAGGGAGAGCTCGGCCCATATATCTCGTTATTATGATGGTTGAGTTATACAATCCAGGCCAAAGTTTTAAACTGTATACAAAGCTATGTTCCCTTTCCTGACATATTATTTATGTATGTATATGATGATGTTTACATGGATTTAATTTGGATTGAATTGGCTTTAATTTATCCCCTATCCCTAAGTTACATACTAGTTCTCAACCCACTAACTGACTTCAGATGTTGTATCCCCACAGGATACAGGCACTGAAGATACATCTACTTTTCCTGTGTAGTATTTGGTGTATCGACTCTATTTGTAAGACATTCTGGTAAAGTGGTGAGCTTCTATTATCCAAAAGACTTGGACATTTTATCAGTTTCCATTTATATATTTGAATTGAGAGCTCAACTTGTCATTAACATTATCATTGTTATTGTTAGGGTAGGGGGCATGTCCCGACACTTTATTGATTCCAATTTTATTAGAAGGCTTTATGGATTACTGTGAACTTAGGTTGTTGATGTTCCATATAAATATAGTACTTTTTATACTTAAAATAATGAAAATATGCAAGTTTATAAGTCCTTTTTGTTAGATATGATCTACTTTGGGTATGTTTTGCAGAAAACTGTGTTTTGGAAGAGTAGTTTGTAAAAATGGAGAAAAAAGGTTTTTACGGAAAATTTTGGACCAATTATTGATATTTAGGGTGTTTTCCATCTTGATCATGATCAATGCATTTTTAAGAGTCAAAGAAGAGTTGAAAAATTGACTCCTGAAACCTACTAAGTTAAACTATGGACCACAGCTAGGACCTACAAACTGAAGGTACACAAAGAAGGTACCAGAAAGCCAAAATCCTGAGAGCTAAATAGTAGGATCTATTCCATCCACAACTTGCAATATGCACCTATGCCTTGTGCCAGATCGTAGGTTCCACCTGTGCCCTGCCAGACCACATGTATAGAGAGAAGGTGGCCACTAACCCTATTTTCTCTTATTTTGTCCGAGCTTTGTTTTTATGGTTTTCTCATGTACTATAAATACCCTTTATGTATTTTTTAGTAGGATTTATGCACTTTTAACACTTAGAAACATATTTTGATTTCAAGATCCATCTTTGATCATAGGATTTCTTTTTATTGACTTGATTAATTATTCATTTTATGGTTATGGGTTTTTATTCATCTCATCATTTTGATTTCATATATGCTTTCTAACATGAATGTTATTGATTTCTTCACTATTGCGAGCTGCTAAAACCCATAGCTAGGGGTGTGGAAACCCTGGCAAATTGATGAAACATGGGAAGTACAATTATTGATCTGAACCAATATCCATGGGATATATTACTTTATCTTCATTATGATTGATTTCTTAATGGGTTCACACATTAGGATCCCATCTAGATATTGCTACTTAATCTAAAAGACGAGTAATGACTTGGAAAACATAAAGACAATAGTAATTTTGGAGTTAATTATCAATCATTTTGCAACAAAATAGAATATAGCGAATCACTGTTAGCTTTTATATTATGACTTGAGACTCAAAAGGTAGCAGTTAACTGGGATCAAGATAAGGATTAGTAACGTGACACTCTGAGACTCAAAATTTAAATTGTAAAATCCTCCTACTCGTCTAAAAGAATGTAGGAGGTACATAACTTATCAATTCTGCATGAAAGGTATTGAGTTGGTTACAAAATACACTATAAGATTATGGAGTCGAGATGCTGGGTAACACATACCAAGTGTTCACTTATGACTGATTTCAACCTAGTTAACATTGTTCTTTCTTTGAGATTACTATTAATGAAACCCCCTATTTACTTTTATTGGGATTCGACCTCAACCTCAGTTTGGTTACTATATCTTGACAGTGATCGTATCATCATCTAAAAGGAGGTATTACTTAGACGTCATCTTGAAATTAACACCATTTTCAGGGAGCACGATGTTGAGTTGTGAATTAAAGTTGTTGCAGTTTTTGGGTTTTTAGTTTTTCTTTTAGTTCTTAGTTGACATACATTATTGTATTCCTACCACAAAGAGTAGAGGCAATACTTACTTTGATTTGATTCAAATCCATACAGGATCCTACAAATACTTGGTAGGATATCTAAGCTAAAAAGAGTTGAAAATCCTGAAGGGGTTCGTGATATTATAGCTCTTACCGAAAGAATACAAGATATATTTGATTGTCACACTGGTAAGGTTTTAGATCCAGATGAAGCAGAGAAAAGGGCATTAAAATAAGCTCAAAGAGTAGCTAGAAAGACAGAGCTAGCTGAGTAGAGAGGAGAAATAGATCATCGAACAACACTCGATAGAAACCCAAATTGAGCTAGAAGTGCCTTTGCTCAAGTAATCCCAACATATCAGCAATGCATCCATACATAGATGATGAAGAAGATAGGTGATATGTTGAGCCAATTGAGGCTGGAGCCATAATACCTCATATTTTCCCCTAAACATCAACTTTGATATCATGAGTGCCATGATCCAACTTCTAAATTTGAAGGGTGTGTTTGCAGGATTGCATACCGATGATGCAAACTTGCACCTTGCAAATTTCCTTAGGATCTACAAATCGTAAACCAATCCAGGGGTAAATGTGGAAGCATTTAGACTAAGGCTTTTCCCTTCTCACTTATAGGAGAAACATCTTTTGGTTAGGGGCATTTCCCAAAGGCTCTATCATGACTTAGAATGAGTTATGCAGGAAATTCTTAAATAGGTTCTTTCCTCTATCAAGGATGTTGTAGCTTAAGGAAAAGATCTATAATTTTAGACAGCTGCAGTCAGAGTCTATGTATGATGCTTAGTTCAAGTTTAAGAAGAAGATAATCATGGTGCCAAATCATCAGTTGATAAGGGTGTCCTTATCTAAGATATTCTACAAAGCCCTGACCATTAGCTCTAAAGCCATTGTAGGCACCATCTCTGGAGGAGCTGTTATAAGATTATGATGGGACGCATGTCAGTGATGTTAGATTGGATTCACTTACTAAACAAGGGTTGAAAACTTAGGAGGCTGAGATGGGATTTGGTACTTACGCTATTGGTTTCTCTTGTGAAAAATCAAGTTAATGATACATTAGCACAAGAAATGATTTTATTAAAAACTAATTTAGGGGTGATAGTAAAGCAGTTTGCAATGACCAGTTCTGAGAAAGTATATGTAGTAGAAGCATAGGGGATAACTTCCAAAGCATAGGATCCCCCACTACTAATATAGAAGTTGTTGATGATGAGGCACCTACTGCTAATCATAGAAGGTAACAGGTGATAAAAGTATAGATACTGAAGATAAAGGTAATAGTCCGACTATTGACCCAAAGGTCCGAAGATTTAAAGACCACCCCCACCTTTTCCTCATCTAGAGAGGGAAAAGAAAAAGAAAGGTAAGTTCAAGAGGTTTATCAAGATGGTAAAACAACTGAGCTTGAACATATCTCTTCTTAAGGTGTTAGAGCAGATTTTGTGATATCGTAAGTTCATGAAATAGTTAGTCACAAAGAAGAAAGGAGCGACTATTAATTATGTTGATGGTGTGCACCACTGCAGTGCAGTTATGACTAGGTCCTTGGTGCACAAGAAGGGTGATCTTGGAGCATTCACCATACCATGCTCTATTGGGACATTTAAATTTTACCGAACCTTATGTGATTTAGGGGGAAACATTAATCTGATATCGTTGTCCGCATTCAAGCAACGAGGCTTTAATCATCCATACCCATCTTTGATACAACTATTGATGGTTGAATGCCAAGTGAAAGAGCTTGTGGAAATCTCTTTTTATATGATCATGAGGGTGGACAAGTTTATATTTTAAGTTGACTTTGTTATCTTGGACTATGAGGTTGACACTAGGATGCCCATTAATGGCCACAGGTAAAGCTATGGTTTATATGGAAAAGGGTGAGATAAAATTTTTGAGTCAATGGTAAGGAGATGACATTTAACATTCAAAAGTCAATTAATTAGCCAACCAACATAAGATTAGTGTTAGTGACTAAATGTATCGATGACCCTGGAGGATATTCTTATGGGTATCTTGATGAATTCTGAGTAGTCAAGATACCCGCATCGTGCTATGACATTAAATTTAGCACTGCATATAAGGTAACCCATGGGCTTATTGGTAAAGTCTGAAAAACCAATATAGCTGCGTCAAGCTATGACATTAAATAAAGTGCTAAGTGGGACCTACTATATTTTAGTGTTCACATTTTTATTGTTTTTCACTTTTGTAGATTTTTAGCTTTTGAACCTTACCTGGAATATGGTAAACATTACTATACTCATCGATTTCTAGATAAGGGGACTATGTGATCATCCCATCATGGGCATTAGTTCCACGCAGTAAGTTGAGTAACTAGTTTAAGAGTTGAAATTTTGAGGAAGGCAAAATGGTAACTTATGGACTTTGGCACCTAATTTACTTGTGGGACCCAAAATCTAGTTTACAGGACTATCTGGAAAAATATCAATATGCCAAGTCCAAGTAGTAGAAAAGCAGGCCAAAAATTTTGGCCCGACACTTGCACCTAGCACCTGGACATGACCACGGGTATAAGGCCTAGGCCAACATTTTATTTAAAATTTTGGGCCCGCCAACATTTAAATATGACCTAAAATAACCCCTACCTATATAAAAACATTCTTACCCTCATTCTAACCCATTAAAATCCACAAAACTTTACTTTTCTCTTTAATTCAAACTTCCCCCTTAAAACATAAACCAACCCCACACTTAAGACAAGGTTAATTTGACACTTTTTTGGGATACCAACTTGTTCTAATAAGCTAAAAACAAGTGTCAACATTAGTTTTACTTGAATTCTTAGTTATTCTCTTCCAAATTTTCATATATAAGGTTACTCTCTTGGCCCCTAATGGTTATATATTGGTCTATCTATTGTTGACACAAGTTGATATGTGTATTTAATTAAACAATATATATAAATTATCATTATTATATGAGGGAGCCATGAAATATCCGAATATCTTAGTGTAGGGCCTTGTTTTAAATTAAAATTCTAAGTTTAGCCCTAATAGGAAGTTTAACTTGAATGAATAAAAATGATACCATGGGTTGAGCATGTTTGATTGCTTTGAAATTCATATTTCTTGAGTAGTGTGTATACATTAGACTTGTTGGGATTTCAAATAGGTTATAGGGTTGTGAAAATTGAGGTAAAATTTGAACTTCTCAAATTTTGAGGTTTTCTTCAACTTTTGATATCCCTAACTTTTGGGGGAACTGACCGCTGGTTTTTTAGGTTCATATAAAACCTAAAATGAAGAATGCGAGTAATTCGAGAAGGAAGGCAGAGTCCAACAAGCTTAATGGTTCAGTGGATAAGTATTCGAGGCAACATCATATAGATGTTGCAGTTTTGGTGACACACAGAGTCATATAAGGACAAACTCTCCAAGATGCTTAGTCAACTGCAACCCAGCTGAGTATGAATTCAGCCAATATATCACCACTAGATTCTAATCCACCTAATGATGTTGATAAGGAGGAGGAAGCAGAGTCTAAGCCTACACTATAGGCTACTCGGGACCCCCAGTCTGAGGAGGGGTCCTAAGATTCTACTGAAGAGTTGAGTAGGAGTAGTCATCTGTGGTACCACAGTCTAAGCAGGGTACCACCACTCATACACAACATACAGATGTACCCTAGTTTGAGAGGGTTATAATATAGGCTACCCATGATGCACAATCGGAGCACACCCAATACCTACCTAAGATGCACCACCCATGGAGGGACACCTGAGTTGATGTTTTGAATAATTCAACATATATATGATATTTATAGAAGTGTTTAGGATCTAGGTATACCTACAAGATGTATTTATGAGGACCGCCAGATTGACTTACCGAGGCTAGAGTGGTTACCACAGTTGCGGGCAGCATTTGACAAATATAAGCTATAGTGGATGAGTAGGCTACTTAGTACTTAAAACTCAGCTATGGTGCAGGAGTTTTATGCATCTTAAATAGCCAAAGTAGTCCTTCCCATGCGCAATCATTCTGTATTTTTAAGATTTACACGATAGTCATAGCTTAATCACGTACTAGTTATAAGGGTCAAAGTTGACATTAGAGAGGAGGCTATCCACAAAGTCATATTCATCCAAGATTATGTCACTCCTACACCTACATCTATGTATGATCATAGACTGAGAACTATATGAGATCATCATATTCTGCGGGATGCTGAGCACAAAGCTGAGAGAGTCTAGATGGCTAGGTGGCTAGTCAGTTACATTTAACCACTGGGTGATGAGAACCCATGGATTGAGGAGCCACTTGTGATCAATAAGGTTTTTGTGAAATTGGAGGCCAAATTTGTATTGTTGTTGATTAGATACCGCCTTCTACCCACTGCTTTAATTAATATATTTATATGGGATGGAGATGCACTAGTTTCCTGCTTGGTGGTTGGTTATGATATTAATTTTTTTTTCTTCTTTAGGTATGAGGATCATGATTAATCCTTTGGTGAGCTAACTATCTTGCCATTTCCTCATATGATCTAGAGGCTATGCAATGAGATAAGAGTGCCTGAATTACTAGGTATTGATGAGAGGATATCTGCAATTGCAATTGTGCAAATGAGGACCATAAAGGGTTTACCATAACCAAACACTTCTAGGAGATCTAGACACTGGACAACAGTACCACAGGCCCATTGTAAGGGGTTGATAATTTTTTTAGAGCCTGATAAAACATATATAGATGATGCTGATGTTGGGGCAGACATGGGGATAGGGGAGAAGACAGATGCTCTAATTTTTAGTACACAGGGTGAGGGGACATAGGATACTTCTTCATCTCTAGCTTCGACCTTAGAGTTAGTTGGTACATCTACAGAGCCTCTTCTTCCATATACTATTATTCCTAGGATAGGTATGATTATTGTATCCAGTGAGTTTTTAAGGAGCCTAGTTGATAACTAGAGGGATACAACCAGTCGGTTTAAGGTTGTTGAGACCGAGATGACTATCCTTTTTGGATAAATGAGATTATAGTTCATGACTAGATTTGAGCAGGTCGAGGCTAGATATGAGGCTTCTTAGAGTGCCACACTATCAGATCTTCATATTAATTTTGAGACAAAGATTCATGAGCTAGAAAGATGGGTTACATCCGAATATATAGAGACAGGTGCACCAAATCTTTTTCAAATAAAGTAGGATTTTGATATCTTACGAGCAAAGGTATGCTATTTTATAGAGAGCTGTGTAGAATCTACTCTTTCAATGATACTCCCTGTAGTCTAAATATAACCTCCATGTGCATCTAAAAAGTTTAATTTCTTAGTAGAGGATGAGGATAAGGTCCTAATAGTTGGGAGAAAGATAGGTCACCTACACGATTTGCAAGATCCTGTTATAACAGAGGAGGAGGCCCTAAAAAAGGCTAGAAATGATTCTTTAGAGACTGAATACGTGGATAAGCAGAGGGGAGATGCTATTGCTATCGTTCTATCATCTAGTAGTGCACTGCCACCACCACCGCCTCATCCTGCTTATATGCCCTCATCGATGATACTCCTCATTTAGGTGCCTAGTGAATCCCAGGTACGTTCTCGCCTCCCTTAATTTTATTTTGTTTTAGTGATAGCGTGCAATTATTAGTTTTGGTGAGCATACCATGCCACCATATGTTTTTATTATTGTGCTTCATTTCCTGCCGACCATGATATGGTTGTAGAACAAATATGTATAGGATAATTATATGTTGTATTGTGTTTTTCTTCGTATTGTGATGTTTTTGTGTAATTAGGAAATTTTTAAATCTTTAGGGCTACAGTCATATTTATAATAATTTTTGTTACCCCTCCAAAAATTTTGATTTAGAACTGTGTTGATGTACATATGTATGAACTTTGTTGATTAGTTATGGCATTTGGATTAGTAACATGATAACCATTTTATGGCAATTGCATGAACTGGATAAGTAGTAGTTGTAATATTGACTCTGTGCTATGGGAGTTTGATATGCTACCTAGTTCCCTTTGTATGTTAAATTCAGAACTTGCCTGGTTAGTCTTGCCTAGGTTGATGTATAGTTAGTTAGGAGAGAATTATAGGCTATTTTTGTTTTAGTCCACTTTTAGCCTAAATGACCTTCCATGTGCAAATTTTTTCCCTAGATCCCTATTTTGAGACGTAAAGTCTAATTTTACTAGCTTTCATTATTCACCTTCCTATTTATAGTACAATTTACCTATTTTGGCCATGTTCTTTCTTGGACAGTATGCACCTCAACACAGGAAAAAAGCCTAAGTTAAGGGTGGCTATCATAGGGGTATAGAGTGTAAAATGTGTATAAAGACGGGTAAAATAAAAAAAATTAGTAGGGATGGGTGCAGTAGAAAAAAAAAAGAAAAAAAAAAGAAAGAGAAAGAAATTATGAAAATAGCAAAAAATAAAGAATAATAAACTACACCCAACCTAAATATGTAATAAAATAATAAAAGGGAGAAATAAGAGTAGAATAAGAAAGAATTTAGCTATTAAGTGAGACCCCAAAATTAGTGTAGTGACAAGGAGGCTTAGTCACTTCAAATATCCAGATGTACCAAACCAGCCCCAAGCCTGCATTACAAGTCGAGAAATGTCTTGTAGTGATCCTGACTTGAATATTTGAATACTAAGATAAAGAAAAATAAGGGCAAGCCTATGGTATTTGACATGCATGGATTGGAACTTCTTTGTTGAGTGTGAGTGTCTGTTGACCATCCCAGCATTGACATATTTTATTTCATATTAGCGAGTAAGACATCCTTATTGCAAGGGAACTTGAGTCATGTTTCTAGTTATTTGCTTGTGGCAGGTAGTGTAATTTGTACATATGAGTTGTTATCAATTGCTAATATTATTTTGATACCTTGATCCTATTGTATAACCCTATCATGCTTTATGTTCATGCACAATTGGTTTTAAAAATTGAGATTAGAGGGGGGATATTGTGATTTGAACTTAATATGATGATTGATTGCTTTGAATATCTTAGATTCTCTTAGTTAAGCATTATTTTTTTTTGTTGTGTTTTTTTTCCTAAGGACATGCAATCATTAAAAGTTGAGGGTTTTGATGTGCTATAGAAATATAACACTTTTAATACCTCAAATGAGGAAAATATGCAAGTTTCTAAGACAGTTTTGTTAGATATGATCTGTTTTGGGTATCTTGGGCAAAAATAATATTTTGGAAGATAAGTTTGTGAAAATGGTTAAAAAGCTATTTTTGGCCACTTTGGAGAGATTATGGATATCGGAATGTTTTTGGATAGATCGTGATCAATGCATGTTTGAGATCAAAGAAGAGCTCAACAACTGACTCCAGGCATCGACTAAGCTGACCGACTGACTGAAGGTAGGAACTACGGACCGCAGGTACACAAAGTAGGTACCAGAAAGCCAAAATCTCAAGATCTAAATTATAGGATCTTTTCCATCAGCAACCTGCAGTCTGCACCTATGCCCTATGCCAGATTACAGGTGCCGCCTGTGCCCTACCAGACCACAGGTACAGAGAGCAAGTGGCCACTAACCTTGTTTTCTCATATTTCCTCTAGGATTTACTTTTAGGGTTTTCTCTTATACTATAAATACCCCTTATGTACCCTTTTGTAGGAGTTATGCACTTCTTACACTTAGAAATATATTTTGATTTCTAGATCCATCTTTGACCTTGGGATTTCTTTGTATTGACTTTGATTGAATATTCAGTTGATGGTAGTGTGTTTTTATTCATCTTATAATTATGATTTAATCTTTGCTTTCCAACATGAATGTTATTAATTTTTTCACAATCACGAGTGGTTAAAACACAAATCAAGGGTTGTTGAAACCTTAGTAAATTGACAAAGTAGGGGAAGTATGATTGTTGATCTGATCCAATACCCATGGAATACATTTCTTTATCTTTGGTATGCTTCTTTTCTTAATAGGTGCATACATCAGGATCATGCCTAGATATTGCCACTTACTTCAAAAGAGGAGTAGTGACTAGGAAATTATAAAGACAATTATAATTTGGGAGTCAATTGTTGATCCATTGACGCACAATGGAATATACTGAATGAACTTTAGCTTTGATCTAATAACTTGATACTGAAAAGGTAATAGTTAACTAGGATTAAGCTAAGAGTGAGTAATGCGACACTCTGAGACTCAAATATTAAAGAGTGAAATCCACCTACTCGTCTAAAAGACTGTAGGAGATACATAACATCAATTTTGTATGCAAGGTATTAGGTTGGTTCAACAAAGGATAAGAAGACTACAGATTTAAGACGCCAGGGGGAACACAAACCTAGTGTTCACTTATGACTGATTTCAACCAAGTTAATACTATTCTTTATTCGAGATTACTATAAATGAAATCCCCCATTTACTTTTCTTATTTTGACTATCGATTACAACTACTGAGACCTGCAAAGCCATGTGTTCAATTAGGATTTCACCCCAACCATATGCTGGTTATTATATCATAACAGAGACTGTATCATCATCTAAAAAGAGGTATTGCATGGAAGTCATCAGTGGTAATGTTGGTTGGTTCTTTTTTATTGGTTACCGGTTATCAGTAATAGATATGTCTTAAATTTTGTGAGCTTATCTTATGCTATCTTATTATATGTTTGGAATTTAGTCACTATTGGGTAGTTTGTGGTCTTTTTATTAGGTATGGGGGTAGTATCTGGCCCATGGTGGAGTCGAGATACCCATCACGACCAGGCCTTGGTTTGGGTTATGACAAAGTAGGTATCAGAGCCTAGGTTTCGTGTCATTAGGTGTCCATAAAGATGTGTCAAGTAGAGTCTTTTTTATGGATGTGTAGCACGCCATACTTAAAGGGAGAGGCTATGATACATTTAGGAATGTTTCCATTTCTTATTATTCTATTTTGGGCCATAGAGTCTATGAACTTAAAATCTCCCCAAATTCCCATATGTTCACTTTTTAGATCATGCCTCCTAGAAGATCTGATGCTCGTGGAAACTATTTTATCTCATATAAATAGATGGATCTCTTTCAACTCAAGAAGTTCAAAGACAATCTAGGGTCACTGCTTCTAATTGCCTTAGTGGAGTTCTACCAGTTCCTCCTAGCCCTCCTCGAATACATTAAGCTGGTATGTCTAATACTGAGTTTCTCTTATCGATCCATTAGTTTACCTAGTTGGTAGCCTCTTAGATAGAGCTTGTTTTTTTTGTTGCTCTATCTTCTGAGGTCACTAGAGTTGCCATATTTATGAGGTTGATTCGTCTGACTTTTACTAATTCTAAAATAGAGGACGATTCTTAAAATTGTATTGATGAGATAGAAACAATTTTCCATATAATGCATGATACTTATGTGGAGGGTATGGAGTTCACTGCCTCTCAGTAAAAAGATATGACATATCAATTGTACGAGGAATAGGACCAGTCTAGGGGTAATGATATTGCATCTGCTTTATAGGTTGAATTCTTTAGTTTTTTTCTTTATTACTTTTTTCCTTAAGAGTTGAAGGAAGCAAAGGCTAAGGAATTCATGAATTTGAATCAAGGATGGATGACAGTAAAGGAATATTCCTTGAATTTTCATCAGTAGTTATGATATGCTCCTAAGTTAGTATCTAGCATAATGGCAAGAATGAGAAAGTTTGCTTTCAAGTTTTCTCCTAATTTGATCTTGGAAAGCAAGGCCATCTTGTTGAACAAGGTTATGGACATCTCTACACTTGTAGTGCATATGCAATAAGTGAAATAGGAAAAAAAAAGAAGGCAAAATAAGATGTTCAATATTATGATCAGGGTGGAGGTTAGTAGTAGAGTTGTAAAGATGGTGGAAAATGATCTAAGAAGAAGTGGAGTAATTTTAGTTCCTAATCTACGACTAGTGCTCCTTATTTGAGCCATTGGGTAATTGTTGTTTATAGAATAGTATTGGTCCAAGTGCACAAAGTACCCTTTATCAAGCTAGTGGGGCTCAGTCGGCTCCATCATATCCCCCTTGTAGATTTTCTTGTCAGTTACATTATGGTGTTTGTGAAGAGGGGAGGAACAAGTGATTTAAATTTGGTCAGATTAGTCATATGCAGAGGAATTTTCATTCTAAGGTTTCTTCTGGGGAAAATAAGATCCCTATTTCTACTTTATCAACTCCTACACCAAAGGGCTCTACTTCTGCTTTTGGCTCTAGCCTAGGCCAAAATCGTCTGTATGCTCTTGCCACCTTCCAGGATTTTGATGCATCCCCTAATGTTGTTACTAGTATGCTCAAAATTTTCTCTCGTGATGTATATTTTCTAATTGATCCATAGTATACCTTCTCTTATGTGGCTATTCATTTTGGTTTTGATCTTAAGTGTATTTCAGATCCATTCTTTATGTCCACCTCAGTGGGTGACTCTATTATGGCTGCAAGGGTCTATACGGGTTGTGTTATGTCAGATAGTGGTAGGATTACCTTGGTAGATATGATAGAGCTGGACATATTAGAGTTTTATATGATTTGGGGATTGATTCATTTCATTCCTGCTATGCAACTCTTGATTGTCGACCCAAAGGTTTGGTTTCCACTTCCCTAATAAGCCATTGATCAAATGGGAAGGTAGTTCCCTAATGCTTAAAGGAAGGTTCATTTTGTATCTTAGAGCCAAAAAATTATTTTCCAAGGGATGACTCTACCATTTAGTGTATGCTAAGGATTCCAGAACTTAAGGTCTTTATTTGCAGTCTATCTCTGTGGTCAGTGAATTCCCTAAGGTGTTCTCTGATGATCTTCATGTTGTTCCTCCTAATAGGAAAATTGATTTTGTTGATATTTTTTGGACACTTGACTTATTTCTATCCCTCCTTATAGAAAGGATCTAATAGAGTTGAAAAAACTTAAGTAGTTGAAAAATCTTTTAGAGAAGGGTTTTATCCGCCCTAATGTTTCTCCCTAAGATGGTCCGGTTCTATCATGTGTAAGTAGGATGGGTCAGTTGGGATATGTATAGATTATCTCAAAATAGTGTATGTTCCATGTGTTATTGTCCTAGTACAATTAGGACCCAACGAGTTGTAGGGTCCTCTAACGAGTTGTATGATATAAGACATAGGGTCAACAGTAGGTATGCCTAATACACTATCTTGGCTATGACTCATGGTGACGAGTCATAATATGTCGTTACGAGTCACAGAGTGGCCCATAGTCACTGGTGACATTTTTTATCTTTTAAGTTGAGGGCACTTTGGAAATTTCCATTTTTACCCATATAGACCCCACATCCATAAGACACTTTCAGGGCATTATTTTTACACTTTAACAACTCAAAAACCCTCTTTACTCTCTCAAATTCCTTCAAGCAAAGCAAGTAAGGTTTTTCTCAAATTTGAGCTTCTAGGGTCAATTCAAGGTTTCTTCTCCATAATTGAGAATCTTTCTGGCATGTTACTCTTCGCCCATTACTATTTTGTAAAAGTATGTGTTTTACATGGTTATTCATATGGCTTTGATGTTGGTTTTGGACATGGCTTGAGGGTTGTGAATGTTTTGTTTTGAAAAATGTTTCCCATGGTCTACATATGATTGTTCAAGCTTTATTTATGGTTTTAAACTTGTGGGGTACATGAGTATGTTGAATAAACTAGGGGATTGTGATTTTCCTCAATTTGTGAATATTGACAATTGAAGTGGTAACTCAACCCCATATTGTGAAATTGGATTTGAAAATGAAATGTATGAAGATTGAACTATTCTTGAACAATTCCATAATGTTAAAAAAACTAATGAATAATAATGATTTTAAATTGAACCAAGTTGGTTGTGAATTCCCCCAAGTTATGATAATTGGTGGCATGTTGATGTTACATGGCAAGTGTAATTGGTATGGTGATATCAACGGTGTATGCATAAATGTGTATTATGGTTCAATGAATGGGAATGTTTGATAAATGATTTAATTGGGATTTAATTAGGGTTGTGTAACTCATTTATGAAGGTAGAGGTCCCGAGGTACCAATACTGGAAACCATAGTTGCTGATGTGGGGGTCTAAAAGATATGGTAGTTCGAGTCATCCTTATTATTATATGATTAGGAGGTTAGAGTCTCCCATAATAAATTACATGATTGGGTGCTTCAGTCACCTTATTATGCCAAGAGGTTTAAGTCCTCATGGTGCATACGTACATCCTCTGGTTTGTATGGCTACATGCACTAGGGCCCTTTAGTTTAAGGGAGAGATGGGCCTATATAGCCCGTGGGTTCCTTCTTACATTATGACGGTTGAGCTACATAATCCAGACTAAAGTTTTAAAGTTCATCCTAAGCCTTGTTCCCTTTACCAACATATTATTTACGTAAGTATATTATGATGTTCAAATGGATTTGAATTGGATTAAATTGGATTTATTTTATCCCCTCTCCCTGAGTGATATGCTAGTGCTTAACCCACTAACCATCTCTAGAAACTGTATCCCTATATGATGCAGGTACCAGAGATACATCTGCTTTTCCTGCACATTCTTAATTTGATAAGTTTGGTTCGTTGGTTGTTGGTGGTGAAATAGTGAGCTTTCATTTTCCAAAAGACTTGGACATTTCATAAATTTTCATTTATTGATTAGAATTGAGAGTTCACCTTATCATTAACATTGTCATTGTCATTGTCAGGGTTGGGGACGTGTCCTAATAATTTATTGATTTGTATTTTCTAAGAAGGCTTTGTGGATTACTTTGGAATTGGGTGGTGATGTTGGTAATTTTTTTTAGTTCAGTTGCCAGTTATCTGTTATAGACATGTCTTAAATTTCTTCAGCATATCAAATTCTAATATGTTATTTGTTCGGAATTAAGCCACTGTTGGGCAATCGGTGGTGTTTTGTTTAGTAACAGAGGGTGGTCTCTGGTCCATGTTGGACTTGATATACCTGTCATAGACAGGCCCTAGTTCGGGTTGTGAAAATATCGTGAATGCAACACTAGTGGTCATGAATATGAGGAAGGATAAAGGAGATGGGTCTGGTCTCTCTACGTCACAAATACAAGATAGAAGGCTCACAAATGGGATAGTCAAAGTACGGTAATATGCCCATGCACCAACTATTGGAAACTAGTAATTTCACTAAGACCTCATAGACTTTTACTTGAGGTATGGGATTCGTTCCAAATGACATGCACACAAACAAACTATACTACCATAATAAAATCGACATTTCAGACTCAATAAAACTATCAAAATTTCCATATAAGGTCATTTTGATTAAATATGAGCCCCACACCTATATTTCTATTTTCAAAAAATTTACGCAATAGCCCAAAATGAGTCTAAGTCTTGGGACCCAAACCAAGGATCCCCTTAGCCTAAAAAAATGTTGCAGAGGTGATGAAACTATTGGAATTGTCATTCGAAGGATTTTACTAGAATTTTTAGTTTGAGACTTATCTCTTAATAGAGAAAGTTCCAAAATAAGGAAATAAGCCAATAAGGAAATAAGCCTAAAAGTTGAAAGATCAATCGAA
The DNA here is from genome assembly GCF_002878395.1 of Capsicum annuum. Taxonomy (NCBI): domain Eukaryota; kingdom Viridiplantae; phylum Streptophyta; class Magnoliopsida; order Solanales; family Solanaceae; genus Capsicum; species Capsicum annuum. The sequence goes on along the minus strand of NC_061117.1, from coordinate 70,213,048 downwards.
AAAATTTAATCGAGAGTTCAGACAAATCATAAATGACCTATTGCCGCTATGGGAGAGTGCAAAATGCCAAAAATACACAATAGTAGGAAAATTACTTGGAGGGTCATTTTAGGATCTACCACTAAAAGTACCTACATCCGTGAAGGAAAATGGATCGAAAGAGCCTGAAAGCTAAAAAATACATGGTATAGTGATCGTCTATGTCGAGAAAGACTCCCCAGATAAACTTTAAGACAAAGAAACACTTCAATGGGATTTCTCTAAAGGTATTTTTTTCCTTCACATCCTAAATTTACTTTCCATGTAACCAAAACTTATCCTTATAATCAACTGGCCAACTAAACCAAGTTCTACTGAAGCACACAAACCCAAACCATAACATACTAACATCACTTCAATACAAGCACAACCAAGCAGGGCTAAGGACAACCGAGGCATAAATCATACAAAAAACTCAAAACTCCAAATCTAATATTCTCTTACCTTTCCAAACTTGCTTCCTACTCTGAACCATACAAAACTACTTTAAAATGATTTGAGCCCTATCTATGCAATCACACCATAATAATCTTGAAAGACTGAAGCTGACATATCAAAATCCACATGGCTAACATATGAACAAAGTCCATATGGTCTATATGAATACTCAAATAGTGATGATCAAAGTTTGCAATCTTTACCAAAACCACTAATTGGTCTGCATGACCCTGGAAATCATTAATCAATAGTTTGAAGCACAAGTTGTCAAAAATAAACAATCAACTCCAGAATGTCCTGCCAATTATGGGCAATAACATACTAATTCCAATTAGGATATGTTTCTCACATTGAGTAGAGATAAAAATATTTGATTACAACAAAGAAACCAAGGTCAAATACAGTAGAAACCAATACCATATTATGATAAACCATCCTTCAAACATCTATCAAGTATAATCTCCACTTTGAAAGAAACTAAGCTGGATCCCGAGAGTAGGCCTAGTAAACCCATCGATAGATGATCAAATGAAACAAATATTGAAGTATGAGTTGCAACCAAGTTACACAATACACAACTATAATCTCAATAATGAAGCTGGACTATTAAATCTCAACAATAAAGATGAACTATTTGATCTTAACAATCCAAACCATCTTATTGATAAGTAAGCACCCACTTACCCAAATCTATTGTAACGCCCAAGACATCCTCCAAAGTTTCAATAAAAAGCACAAATGGAGCCAACAAGTCTTCACTAAGATCAAATACCAGAAAAAATCTTAACTTTTAAAATCAAGATATATCCAACGATTTCCATAAAGGCTGAAATTCAATTTTACTCCAAAAAACTGTAAGACCCCAAAAAATCCTTAGCTTACTTCAGTGCTCTAAGCTTGTTAAGGGATCTCAGACTTAGAATTAGAATATTCTAGCTAAGTATTCGGACATAGTGTCATTCTAGCCTTTGAAAGTTGGTGATCTTATTTCATGGTCTTTACGTCCATTAAAGGTAGATATTTAGGTTGAATCATGATCAGGAATATATGTAGGTGTTTTCGAAAAAGTTTTGAGTTTTTTGGACTTTGTTTGAAGGTCCTTTGGAATCCTAAAATAGTGGATCAACGGGATCTTGGAACACTGTAACAACTATCGCATTGATACGTGTTTTCCCCAGCTCCCAGCATTAATTTCCAATCAGTCGATATGGAATCAACGTGGTACGTTGGCTATCGCGTCAATGCCAAGGACGCGATGAGTTGGTCCGCACGTCGATGGTATAATTTTTCAGTAATTAAAAGACCTCATCGTTGGGGGTATTTGGATCTTTGTCCCTCAACCCTCAATCCCTAAAACACGAAACTTTCCACCTTAGAGAGCAATTAAATTCATCTTTTCACCAAATTTCTCAATAACAAAACCCAAGATGATTCAATTTCAAATCAAAAACTCAAGATTTCCACCATCAATTTTCAAAAATTCCTTAAATAAGGTATGTGAAGTGTTTATCCTAGGGTCCCTTCCACCCTTGGAGTCAAAGAAACTATTTTTAGACTTTAAGTATATGAATTCCATGTTGGGTTTGATAATATCCATGTTTAAAAATGATTAATTAGGTTTCAGACCCATGTTTCATGATCAATTTCATGTGGAGTTAATTTATTTATATATGTTATCATGTGAAATCATGATAAAGCCTACAAATGGTGAATTTAATGTTGAAATTGTGTGCTCATATGTTTATTAGTACTATGTGCATAATTTATTCCTTTCAAATGATTGATAAATTAAGCATGTGAGTTGAATAGTAAAGTTATATCATGTTAGCATGTGTTTAAGTTCATGACATGCAAGTGTTTGCTAAAATTCCCCAATGAATGAAGAATGATCAAAATGCTTAGTTTACATGTTTCAAGTTTATGCCATGTCTCTTACTTTGTGCTATCAAGTCCTGGAAGTACTTGTACTCAATAATTTAGCTGATTATTTAGAGCCATGTTCAGTCATAGTACAGTAACAGTTACGTCACTATCATTAGTACTCTCAGTCAGTTACAGAACACAGAAAAACCTCAGTAGACTCAGTATTCTTCCTGTCTAGTTCATTACTCAGTACACACCTCAGTAAACTCAGTTTGTAACAAAATTTAGTTGTTTCCCACAGTCCACGAAACTCAGTATACCTAGTTTAGTTCAATTAAATAACAATATCAGTAACAACTCAGTCCAACCTAGTACAGACTAGAAATCAGTTTAGTGTCTATTTAGTTGGGAGTAGTATTTAGCACCGAGTTAACCCAGGGATGGGTGCATTCCTGCTAGCAAAGGGTTTGACCCTTGGTATCAATCCTTGTATTACAGAACTATGTATCCAGCATGTATTGAGATATCTTTTTGCCAGATATATTGAGGGTTGATATAGCTCATTTGAGTTGTCCTACCAACAAGGGTTAACGGAAGAGCTTTCAGTCAGATCATTAACTCATAGCTTGTCCTTACCCGAGACATGATATTAACACCCTTTAAACTGGGGTTATAGGTTTGACCCTAATTAATTTAAAGAGGATCATGTTGTTTATAAGATTACCTCCCACAATCTCAGTTCTAGTCTTAGTTTAAGAATAAAACTAAGTTTAGTTCTACAGATTCAGGACTATCAGAGATAGTCACTCAGCTCAATACAAAACTCAGTATGGTTCTACAGTATTTACAGCTGTCAGATACAACCACTGAAATAATTAGTAATACAGTATTTGTAAACTCAAATATCAGTTATTAGTGTTCAGATTCAGTACTCAGTATTAGCATGATCTCAGTTACAGTCTATGTATTCATGCATGTACTCTAACTCAGTCATACTCATATTATTCAATTATTATTGTGCATGCATATTAACCCATGCATTTTTGCCTACCTTACTGAGCTTTCTGGTATATTTATAGTGCTAATGCATGCTTTTATTTGTTCTATGATGTCTTATATCATAGGTTCAGACGCACGGGCTCCATAGCACCCTTAGAAGTTTAGATTCTAAGCTTTCAGAGTAGTGGTGAGTCATCCTAGTTTGAGGACATGCTTATTATTTATAGTACTTCAATTTTATTTTAGTAGAAGGAGTTTGTTGGGGGCTTGTCCCATCAACTTCACAGTTCAGACAGTTATAGGCTTTTCAAACTACAGTATTTTTAGACAGTTGTTCAGTTTTTTTTGTACTTATATTCAGATTTATTTATATATGTGAACCTTATGGTATTTTCCCACCTATTTTATAAATCATTGTAGTATTTATTACATAGTTATTGAAGTAGGAACAAGTCATGGATTAGCTTGTAGTCCTTCAGGATGGTGAGCACCGTATAGCATCCGGGGTACAGACTCAGGGTGTTACAAACTAGTTATTAGATCCGAAGGTTCATCAGTGTGATATGAAGTCTTAAATCCATATCTAGTAGAGTCTTGTGCATGGGTGTATTGTACGTCACACTTATGGATAGGAGGCTACGAGATGTTTTTGGAAAAGTTTCACTTCTTTCAGTATTCATATCGTGCGAGTGATCATAAGTTAATTTTAAACTCTCAATTTAATTCCTCTCTTCCTTATTCTTCCAAAATATGCTTTCCATAGAAGCTAATAAAAGAAGTAATGAAAATCAGTCATCCCCTTCGTCCGTTCAGGCAGATCCCCTAAATGAGCATGTCTCTCACTCTGAATTTAAAAATGCTTTCACCGCCTTAGCTTATTCACTAGCTGCTTAGAATAATTATCTGTCCATTATCCTCTCAAGTCTTATGGATCATGCCCCACAGAGTGGGGAGAAGAGGTATAGGAAAGAAGAGAGAAAGAATAAGATTGCCAGAATGTCTAGGCCAAAAAGTGGCCAAACAAATCCTCTCTGTAAGTAGTCCAGAAGAAACCACCAGGGTATATGTAGAGCTGGAAGCGATATGTGTTTTGGATATGGAAAACTAGGACACAGAGTCAGACAGTGTTCTTTGGTGGGTTTGCAGCGTCAGTAGACCTGTCCCCCAGCTCAGTTCGGTTACCCGAATCAACCGGGTGCCTCTTCTAGTTCCACCAGTGGGTAATACCCAAATAGAATCCATGCTCTTCAGTCCTAATGACATCAAGAAAGTTCTCCTAGTGTGTTCATTGGTACGTTATAAGTTAATCATTTGCATATTTATGCTTTGCTAGATTCGAGATCTTCTTTGTCCTTTGTTACTCTAGATATAACATTTGATTTTTGAGCCAGTCCAAAAATTCTAGTAGAACCTTTATCAGTCTCTACCCCAGTGGGTAAATCCATAATAGCCAGGCGGGTATTTAGGAATTGTCCGATTATGATATCTCAGATAGTCATTTCAATAGACTTAGTCGAATTAGAGATGACTGATTTTGATGTCATTCTCGGCATGGATCATCTCCATTCCTGTTATGCCTCATTCGACTGCAGGAATAGAATTTTCTAGTTTCAATTTCTGAATGAACCTACCCTAGAGTGGAGGGGTAGTATTTCAACACTTAGGGGTCAACTTGTTTCATACCTTCAGTCTAGAAAATGATATGAATAGGATGTGTCTACCATTTCATTCGAGTCCAGGACTCTAGTTCAGAAACCCCTATTCTTGAATTAGTATCAGTAGCATGTGAATTCCTAGATGTATTTCCCAAAGATATTACCAGAGTTCCTTTTAAAAGGGAAATTGATTTTGGAATCATTCTTCTCCCAGATACTCAGCCCATATCTATTTCGCCATACAGAATGGGTCCAATAGAATTCAGAGAATTAAAAGAGCAGTTACATGATCTCTTAGATAATGGATTCATTAGTCCCAATGTATCCCCGTGGGGTGCGCCAGTCTTATTCATGCATAATAAAGATGGTTCTCTCAAAATTTGCATAGACTACCATCAGCTAGATAAAGTCATGGTCAAGAACAAGTATACACTTTCCAGAAATGATGACTTGTTTGACTAACTTCAGGGTGCTAGCTATTTCTACAAGATAGACCTCATATCAGGCTATCATCAGCTCAGGGTCAGGGAATGTGACATCCCAAAGATAGCCTTCAGAACTCCGTAAGGTCACTTCAAATTCTTAGCCTTGTCCTTTGGTCCTACAAATGACCCAGCAAGTATAAATGAATTATCTGTTCAAGCAGTACTTGGAAATGTTCATCATAGTCATCATAGATGACATTCTTATCTACTCCCACAGTGGGTATAATCACGCAGATCATCTCAGAATTGTATTTCTGACTCTCAAAACCCATCAATTCTTATGATATCTATTCATATTTTATATGTCAGCTTTATGATCATATCTCATATTCGAGAATGTTAGCAAAAGTCATGTATACTTACAGTTCTTAGTAGAAGGAATTCCAGTTCACACGTTATTACAAACCATGTTCCACGAATACAGAAACTCCAAACTCAGGTCATGTAGCTCATGACTCATATACTTATGTTATGTTTTACGGTATGCTCAGTTCCTATTACTCATGATACCCTCCTAATGAATCAGCTAAATTTAGATCATGAAATATATAACCTCAACCTAGATCTTTTGGTAGATCTACCCAAGATGTTGGTATTCTATTCCTTGGGTCCCAGTTAAGTGTCGAGTCAGGTATTGTATTTAGTACTCAATAATTAGTATTCAGCCTCAGGATTCTGCAAAGAACTCAGATAGAGCCATAGAACCATAGCTATTAGTTATCAATTGCTTAGCCATCAGAATCTAGTACTTCAGTATTTGTCTAAACCTCAGTTACCAGTATCCAGTTACCAGAACAATGTATTCAGTTCTAGTTTGTGTCCTAATTATAGTCTCAATTACAGTCGCAACTACCATCTTAGTTATGGTCCCACTCCCATTCTAGTAATTAAATCAGTAAATTACTTCAGTTCCAGGTTTGCTTGACCATAGCGTACAATTATTAGTTATTCAGATATCGATATCTTAACATCTCAGTTTATAGACTATTTCAAAACCATGTTATATGCTTGGTCTTGCACTTTCAAATAACATAGTCCTCCATAAATTCATGCTCAGTTGTCTCATGTTACTCAGTCAGTCCTTACCTTATATGTTTAATACTCTACAGTTTCAATCCAGTTATTCAGACTAAGTATAGTTAGATCTTGAATGACTAGTTTTCATCTATTAGCCATTCAGTTTATCAGATAAGATAGTATTTTTATGCATTTTTTCCCAGCTCCCATCTGAATATTTTTAGTAGTCTCAGGTGAATCACCATACTAAGGTGGAAAGTATAGTTGAGAGGGTACCCAAGGGATATGTCTAAGTTCGAAAATCTTAGTTGCAGTGCATGAGGCTTAGTCACTCTACCTTAGATGAGGTCTTGTAGGCTTCACCATATATTATAGAAATTTAGCTAGAATGTGACTTCCTATTTAGATGTTTCATTCAGCCTAGAAAATATTCTTTGTTTCCTAAAGTCACTAGAAACTCTATAGAAAGAGTGTCAAGGAAATGCTCCAGTTGAGCATGAGTTTTTAGCATAAGTTAGTTCGTAAAGACATAAATTCAGTTTAGCAGTCGGGTGGATAAGTTTGTATGGCTTGGTTTCCAAACTTTCCTCACTAGTAGAACTATCCAAAGTCTCATAAATGTAACTTTTCCAAGATGGGACAACCAAGTAGTTGCGTGATCAGCTCAGTTCATGTTTCATGTTAAAGTTTTATATCGCAAATAATTAATCATGACTCATCTCATAGGTGCCCTGAGCATCGTCCTAATTTTTCCTCAATATCTCAACCAAGTCAGCATTTTTTGAGAGAGATTGTGTCCTAAGGGAGAGATGCACCATAACCCCCGAGCATTCATATCCTAAACCTCCCAACTTCTCTTTAAGTAACGAATCTAGTAGAATAGTAGGCATCATAAGTTTACCCTCAAGTTCCAATCTCAACCATAAGCCATGTATTCACAGGGCTCAGTTCAGTTCACAACATTTATTTTAGTTCATGATATTCAGTTCATGTATAATATTCCAGGTTCAGTTATGTTCTCATGTTCTCGTTCATGCGTGTTTAGTAAAGGGTCTCAAGTTAGAGATCGGTAATTTAATATTCTTGAAAGACTCTCACATGAAGGGGGTAAAGAGGTTTGGTAAGGAGGGAAAGTTCAGTCCCCGATATATCGACCTCACAAGTTTCCTAATCGTTTCAAAAAGGTAGCTTACGAGCTTGAGTTGACTTCATATCTATCTTCAGTTCATCCATTGTTTCGTAGTCGTAGTCCCTGTAGAGGGCATAGATATTCAGAAAAGCCTCTTTTATGAAGAGATTCTAGAGAAATCCTTGACTACCAAATTCGTGGACTGAGGAACAAAGAAGTCCCTTTAGTGAAAGTTCTTTGGAAGAATCCATCCATTGAGGGAGCCAGTTAGGAGCAGAAGGAGAAATGCGGACCAAGTATCCTCACCTCTTCTACGCAGACTCACACCCAGTCCAAGATAATATCTTTCCTTAAGATTATTCAGTTTAATGTTTAGATTTCAATTAAAAATTTGGTATTACTTACCATTGCATGTTCAGTCATGTATTCATGTATCAGATATGCATGTCCAGTATGAGAAACTCAACTTATTAGTAATTCCAGTCCTGCATTCATGAATCATGTTCATCTATGTGATCATGCATCATATATGCATATTCAGCACGATAATTCAGTGTATCACCGATCTCAGCCATGAAACCATGTTTTAGTCGTGCATGTCCAATCTCTAAGTTCAGTCCCTCTATATTCTCAATCTCCGTAATCTTATTCCAGGACAAATGTTCTCAGGGGGGAGATAATGTAAGACACCATAAAATCCTTAGGTTAATTCAGTCCTGTAGGCTTGTTAAGGAGTCCTAGACTTAGAATATTCTAGTTAAGTATTCAGACTTAGTGTCATTCTAGCCTTCAAAAGTTAGCGATCTTATTTCATGGCATTTACGTCCATTATAGGTAAATATTTAGGTTGATTCATCATTAGGAATGTCCATAGGTGTTTCTAGACAAGTTTTGGGTTTTTTGGAATTCATTTGAAGCTCTTCTGGAATCCAAAAATAGTGGATCAACGCGATCTTGGCGCGCTGCGTCGACTATCCGTTGATACATATTTTCCCCAGATCACAACATCTATTTCTAGTGAGTCGACGTAGACTCAAAGTAATGTGTTGGCTATCACATCGATGCCAATAACCCGATGCATCGGTCTGTGCATTGATTGTATAATTTTTCAAACATTAAAAGACTGCATCTTTGGAGGTATTTGGGTCTTTTTTCCTCAACCTTCATCCCCCAAAGCACAAAATTTATCACCTTAGAGAGAAACTAAACTCATCTTTTATCAAAATTTCTCAAGAACAAAATGCTAGAAGATTCAATTTCAAATCAAGAACTCAAGATTTCCACCATCAATTTTCAGAAATTCCTTAACTAAGGTATGTGAAGTGTTCATCCAAGGGTCCCTTCCACCCTTAGAATCCAAGAAACTATTTTTAGAGTTCAAGTATATGAATTCTATGCTGGGTTTGATAATATCCATGTTTAAAAATGATTAATTGGGTTTCAAATCCATGATTCACGATCAATTTCATGTGGGGTTAATTGATTTATATGGGTTACTATGTGAAATCATGCTAAATCCTTCAAATAGTAAATTTAATATTGAAATTGTGTGCTCACAAGTTGATTAGTACTATGTGCATAATTTATTCCTTTTAAGTGATTGACAAATTAGGCATGTGGGTTTAATAGTAAAGTTATATCATGTTAGCATATGTTTAAGTTCATGACATGCAAGTGTTTGCTAAAATGCCCCAATGAATGAAGAATGATCAAATGCTTAGTTTACATGGTTCAAGTTTATGCCATGTCTCTTATTTTGTGCTATCAAGTCCTGGGGGTAATTGTACCTGACAATTTAGCTGATTATTTAGAGCCATGGTCAGTCATATTACTGTAGTAGTTATGTCATTGTTATTAATAGTCTCAGTCACTTACAGAACTTAAGATAAACTTAGTAGACTCAGTATTCTTCCTGTCTAGTTCATTAGTCAGTCCAGAACTCAGTAAACTCAGTTAATAATAGAATTTAGTAGTTTTTGACAGTCCACAGAACTCAGTATACCCAGTTTAGTTTAGTTAAATAGAAATAATAATAACAACTCAGTCCAGCATAGTACAGGTAAGAAATCAGTTCAGTGTCTATTCAGTTGGGAGTAGGATTCATCATTGAGTTAACCCAGGAATGGGAGCATTCCTGCCAGTAGAGGGTTTGACCCTTAGTAAAAATCCCTACCTTACAGAACTATGTAGCCAACGTTGGTTGGGATATCTTCCTGCCAGATATATAAGGGTTGATATATCTTATTCGTGTTATCCTTCCAGCGAAGGTTGATGGAAGAGATTCCTGTCAGAGAAAGTTAACTCACAGCTTGTTCTTACCCATGGCACGATATTGACTCCCTTCCAACTGGGGCTATAGGTTGGACCCCAATCAATTTAGAGAGAGGTATTTTAGTTAGATGATTAACTCCTACAATCTCAGTTCTAGTCTCAGTCTCAATATAGAAATCAGTTTAGTTCTACAGATTTAGGACTATCAGACATAATCACTTAGCTCAGTACGAAGCTTAATATGGTTCCACAGTATTTAGAACTGTCAGATACATTTATTTAGATAATCAGTAATACAATATTCATAAACTCATATATTGGTTATTAGTATTCAGATTTAGTACTTAGTATTAGCACGATCTCAGTTACAGTCTATGTATTTATGCATGTACCCTTACTCAGTCATACTCATGTTATTCAATTATTGTTGTGCATACTTATGAACCCATGTATTTCAGCCTACCTTACTGATCATACAAGTATATTCAAAGTACTGACACTTGCTTTTCTTCTCGCTATTATGTCTTATATCATAGGTTCAGACTCATGGGCTCCGGAGCACCCTTAGCAGTTCAAATTCTCATCTTTTAGAGTAGTGGAAGGTCCTTATAGTTAGAGGACATGTTTATTATTTATAGTACTTCAATTTTATTTCAGTAGATAGAGTTAGTTGGGAGCTTGTCCCATCAACTCCACATTTCAGACAGTTAGAGACTTTTAAGACTAGATTATTTTCAGACAGTTGTTCATTTTTTTCAATTCTTATATTTAGATTTATTTACAGAAATGAACTTTATGGCAAATGTTTCCACCTATTTTGCAATCATTACTATATTTATTAAACAGTGATTACAGCAGGTACCAATCATGGGTTAGATTGTGGTCCTTTGGGATTGTGAGCACCGTGTAGCGTCCGTGGTACAAACTCGGGGCATTACAAAAACATAATCACAATGGAGGAAAACCAGAGGCTGAATATTCAAGCAATCAAATCCACATCTTCTGGGCGAGTACAATACCAAAAGACACAACCAAGAACTTACCAAAGCTACAAAGAGTAACAATGATAGCCAAATGTTAAACAAATACGAAAATACATCTTAGCCTATATTTGGAAAATCTAATACTCAATCTATGGCAGGGAATACTTAATCCCAAAAGACATCCATTCTGGTTACCGATAATTGATAGAGAAGCACATATCACCAACCAGAAGCATTACACAAAGTTATACTAGGCCGAAGAAATACCTAACTAAGAAATTTTTGGATTCAACCATTTATACCAACCTTATCCCAACTGTATCATGAACTACATCATAGAAATAACCAATTACTCATCTCAACACCGATACCAAGGTCAATAACACTACTAGGCAATGAACCTACCAAATTGGAAGAACAACCCTCAAACTGATAAACCTAAGAAATTGTCATTGTTAAATGAGTTTTCAATGATAGAATAATCATAGAATGAAAAAAGGCCAAACATATATTCACTTTCATAACCCCATTGACAACTAGCCACACCTCACTAAAAAAATGAAAAATTAATCAACCAAGGCAGTCGTCTAAGACAATTAACAAGAACCACAAGAAAGGGATCACTAACTAGATAATGTTAGTATAATCATTTATCAAGTAAGAATCAAAACCAACCAAAATAATTACATCAATATTCATAAAACCTATATGATGTGCATGTGGTACCAAATGAAAAACAACTAGTACCAGTCTAAGATCACCACAAGTCAAAAATGCCAAAGAAAGGGACTTTAACCCAAATGTTGCACCCTAATGAGAATGCGATACTAATCTACTCAATCTACCACTAAACAATAATATCTACAAGGGCATTCACATAGCCATAAGTCTATAAAATTACTTAAAATAATCAATATAATATTCTCAAGGTATAAAATTAGCGATGGGTATAAAACTCCCAACTCAACTCCAATAGGAAATAACAGATTATAAATAGAGAGAACATCTATAATTTGAAATCTAAAGTCATATAGCTGGACTACCCTAAGAAGTACAAATTTGTACAAGTCCAAACCCAAATGGAGCATCAAAATGACCAACTGAAACACTAAGTGCACTGCCTTTAGTTAAAAGTGCCACAAATCTAAGAACTTATCTTACTGTGTTGACTGATAAAAAATCTCTACTAGGGGACACTCATTGGACTAGTAATTAGTCTATCTATAATTATAACAAACCCCTGAAGCTCTAACCTGGAGAGTAACATAAGATGACCCCAGTTGCCTTACCAATTTATTCCTGAGGCACTTCCTAGATTAGTAATTAATCACTCCAGATTCAAAACATTCCCTTGGAACTCTTTAGTGAACTATAACTTTTGACCCATAATGGACTCCATGGACTGAAGTCCTATACTAAGTAACCTATAAATCCAAACCAGAACTCTATCTACTAGGACCACAATAATCTATTTGAGAGATACCTATACTATAAGGCGCTATCCGTATTGACCTGATAAGATGCAGATGATGCCAACCTTTGTTGGGAGAATCCTAACTAATAGATAAAATGCTGCTAACACTATATAGTGGGCATGGTCTCAGACTGATACCTCCATAAGTGTCAAAACATGCCCTTTCTGTGGTTCTCACATGATCAACAACCAAAAAAAATGTAGACCGCTACTTAATGCTCTATCACCAAGTATAGTGGTAAAGTTAATCTTTATATAATCCCATGCACTATCTTATGGTCTATAAGAAAAACATGGAAGTATGTCTTACCCACTCGAGAAATCTAATTTCATACTCTGAAATTGATAAAGATCCCTAATCAGAACCAAAAACCCAACTTTAGTATGTGAATCACCTATGTACAGGATATCACCTTTGGTTGTAAGGAATATATGAAAAAGCTCAAAATCCCCAATGCTAAATACTTAAAAGTTGAGGTTGTCAAAAAATTTACTAGAGCTTGGACTGGCCGCAAAACCTCTAACGGATATTGAACATCCTCGATATCAATCTCTAACTCTCAAGCCCAACCTTAAACTAAAATTCTAAAATACACATAGTTGTCCGATCCCTATATATCAATAACCTAATATTATACAACATAGAAAGAGTGAGTCAAAAGAAGTACTTCAAGATTCATAGAAGTACAGACACATGCGAGGGAATCAAATAATAGAATTTCCTAAGAATAATCCATAGCCTTCAAAATATAGGATATAGACGTCGCTATATCAATTGAAAGGACTATACTAGGCACATAACTCATGTACCAAAAATACCGATAAACTAAGGATCTAATAAAAAGTTATCTTGAACTAATTTATCAAGTTATTATGGCACCTACGATAACTCGGTAGTAGGTAAGCCAACCCATAATCCAAAATATCTTGGAACAGACTAATAAGAAAAGCAGAAATAAAACTATTTAAATAAAAGAAAAACAAAAAAAATGTAAGAATTTCCCCCAAAAGCTTGTGAAATTAGTACAAGGGCTTATAATACAACATGAGTACAAAGTAGGAATTATATATATATATATATATATATATATATACATATACATAACTTACTCTAAAATTAAAAAGTAAAAATAAGTGTAATAGTAAAAAGAAGATCAAGAATGCTTTTGACGTCAGGATCTCATCCCTAATTTTTGATCTGTGGCTTCTTTGTAAGATGCATGCATTAATTGAGAGATGTTTTACTATGATCTACAAGTTGTCGAGTGAAGTATGTGTGCCAAAAAGTGGTACTCAGTAGGCATCAGCTGATAGAGCTCAAAAAATAGTGCAAATATAAGTAACATGTAAAGTCGAAATATAAACTACTTAAGAAGCTATTCAGTCAACGAAACATAATAATTCTAGTGGAAAAGTAAGGGTAAACTATAAGATACTTCAATAATTAGGTATGAAGTGTGGTTCCATAAGTATCCAATCAATATATGATGGTATAGTAAGGGAAGGAATAAACAATATAGAATAAAAGTATGAATGAAGAGATACACAAGAGGTATATAATTATGATAGAAAGAAAGAACATGTATATATAAATAATGATTATGAAAAGAGTCGTTCATATATTATAAGAATAGTTAAACCTGAAAGCACTATCTTGAATGAGTTGTCTTAACAACCTAGATCTTATAAGGATTATGGTGTCAGGTAGTGAACTAAATTTTAATAAAATCAAGGCCTCTAACAAAGAGAGGGCAATAAGAAAGTAACCTAACAATGATATATCTTACCACAATAATAAAAGAAAGAATAAAAGACATACTGACAACCTTAGGTAAAGTCCTATAACCAACTTACCTCGAGCCATATAAAATAACCCAACTATAACATCCAGATAATAATAAATCTAATTGGCTAGCAAAAATACATATTAACCTATACCTATATAGTCCCAGAAGATTGATAGATATAAGTGCTAAACAATTAGGTAGGCAAAGCATAATGATGATGAATACAAGTCATCCAAAGATCTAGATGATGCAAGATGATCTAATTAATATATCCAACAGTAGTTCTATAAGATACCAAGTTTGTACTCCTCCCCCAGCTTAGTAGCTTGTAAAGATAGGACCTATGGTGACTATCCTTCTTTGGTAATATGGCTCATTGGACAAAGGGGCCCATAGGGGATTCGAGATATCCATATACACTGCCTGGTCTAGAACCAAGACTTCTGTAATCCATCATCACAAATCTACTCCTTCTAGTATAGAAAAGATATATAGTATTATAAGGAACGCCATACTCAATCAAGAATTGAATAAGTGAATATCTATAAATCCATACTCTAAATTGAATTTGAAACTAAAATAACATAGTAATGCAGAAAGGGTTGGAATCTTCCTTGATTAAAGTGAGTAAGCAGTGTTAAAAGAGAGAGTATAAAAAAATGGAATGAAAATAACCTTGATCTATGTTTCCAAAGTAATATGCATAGCTTTAAAGCTCATAAGTTATTAGTAAGTATGGGACAACTTCAATTTAAATAATTAGTTTTAATGTTAAAAGTTCTAGAAAAATCCCTATGTAGAAAATAATGGTAAAACCAAGATTTTAGTGGGTATCATGCCACTAATCGCTGTAAATACACCAAAATATATACATGCCATCACAAGTATCAAAATAATACCACTGCGAGTGTTAATGCATCTATAAGATAAGACACAACTCGATAAAAGTATAGAGAAATACCCTACCATAAAAATAGTAATGTATCCATGGCTTCAGGACCAACAATATATATAACTCAATAAGATATTAATGTCATAAATCAATATAGTAGGGTAGACAAGGGTATAAAGCTAATAAGAGGGTCAAATTAGTAAATATCACCAAAACTACAAAGTTATAAGACAAGTCTCTTACTAAAGGATCACTTATGAAAATATATGGTTAATGAAGTCCATAATCAGGTGTAATAGGATCCTACAACTTTAACAGTTTTTTGTAGGTTAAGGTTTGTTTCATATTTCTATTTTGAATCTTTTAATTAGGTCATGTCATGATATATCTTGGTATAAAATAACATATAATCCCTACCTAGTATGAAACATATACAATACCCAATCTCATAGAGATAAGTAGACAAAACCCTACTTCAAAGTTGAACCATAATCTCGTATAGTTAAAAAACTTCTCGTTCTTTTTCCATGATCCCAAAATGACTTTACACTGTCAAATACAACATCTAGATGTTAATACGAAAAAAATGATACCCATATTACACTATAAAACTTCAAACCTAAAATTAGGTTAAAAATAGGCCATGGGGCCCACTAATGGAATCCAAAAATTGATTCCATTATGAGGACCTTCGAAGGAAAATAAATGCATGCTCAAAATCTGAGCATAAGTAGAGCATAAATTAGGGCATAAGTCATCCCACAAAGTAAGAAATTAAATACATAATTCCTAGGAATTTAGAAGGTAAAGGGATGGAATTTGATAAAGAAAAGAATGGGAATTGATAAAGAGGTGTAGAATTTGCTTACTTAAGCCTATGGATGACACACAATAATAATCCATGATCTAAGACCTAAAAATGGTGAAAAAGGCTTAAAATTAATGAATAAATTAAGGGAGATAAAATATATACTGCTAGGCCATTTACCTTTATGAACGAGGGTTTCTGGGCTATGAATGTGACGACCATGATAATTGACCTTTGTAAATGTGGGGATCGAGGGTCACGAATGGAACAACCATAAGAATTTCCTTTTATGAAAATGGGCAAAGGGTCCAGTAATATAAAGGAAAATAGGTTTGGGTATCGTGAATATAACACTAGTGATCGCAAAAATAAAGGAGAAGGAAGCTAGAATAAATTTCCCTTCATCATTAATGTGAGAAAGGAGAATTAGAACTTGCTGGTAAATGGCTTGACCCTTCACAAATATGGCCAACTACTCAAGAATGCAAAGGGTAAATTCCCATGTAGCAGCTGCTGAAAAAGAACAATTTTACCAAGTCCTTATGAACTTTGATAGGGGCTTGAGATTTATTCAGAACCTCATACATGCAATAAAACTATGTTATCATAACATATTCAACATTTCGGACTCATTAATATTATCAAATTTCCATTCGAGGTGGTTTTGATAAAATGTGGTCCACATACCCATATTCTATTTTCACCAAATCTATCTAATAGTCTAAAATAAGTCTTTCAGACTAGGAACCCAGTCCAAGGTCCCCTGTTATAAACTTAACATGAGCTAATGGCAATGTTAGAAGTCTTATTTGAGGCCATTTACTAGGAGTTTTGGACTGAGACCAATCTCTTAATAATGAAAGCTCAAATACAAAAAAATAAACCTAAAAACAGAATAAACTATTTGTAAATCAAATCAACAGTTCTGGAAAGTCATAAATGACTTATAGCAGAAATGACTTAAAGTTGACATGGGAGGTTATGAAATACCAAAAATGTATGAAAACATAGAATAATCTGGAAGGTCATTACAAACACTATGTAAATGGTCTTTCAACACTTCACTTACTGCATAATACTACCAAAGCCTAGTTGTAGTATCACTTTATATAAAAAGATGATAAATTATTTCTAGATGAGGTTCAAGGGTTAGAAACTCGGGGAGGTTGCACCACACAGTGATGGACCAAGTCACTTAAAGTCATTCTTAGGCAATCAAGCAGTAATAGACAGGAAAACTAAAGACTTCAAAAAACTTAAACAATACAAAGATTTTAACGTGAAACCTCCTTGCTGAAGGGAGGAAAAACCATGTCTTTCCCTCACAAGAACCTAAACAGTAAACTATAATTAACATCTTATTTACTGACTTAATACAAACCTAACTCTAGGATCCACCTGCTTGTAATAACTTTACTACAAGCCTACCTTTATAAATTTGCCAAGAACTCTCCCTAATATAGATTAACTCTCCCCAATATTGATTAACTCTTAACCAATATTGAACTTAAGCAACTTTACCTAAGCATTGTCAAGAAAACAAAAAAACATTGCACTTATAGCGTAAGTAATTCTATTACAAGTCATCACTCTACTAAAGAACACTCACTCTTTTCAGTACATAAAGAAATATAACTTGAGCAATACATGAGCAACTGAGATTTAATCTCTTTCACTCTTTGAATAATCTGTATTGTGAAAATTCACCAATTTGAGAAGAATTTTTTCCTTTTATAGTGGAGTAATGCTTAGGGTAGAAATCTGACTGGGCCAAGTATATCCTAAAAGGTACACATCTCACCTGCACAATTTGTTACACTAGAAGAATAACTGTGCAGGCCATGTGACAATTGTATGTTACCATGAAGACCCAGGGACCTGGTCCCTCATTGTCAACTGCTTATCCTCAAAATAATAGATAGCAATTTTCCTCTTTTTTGATAATGGAAAACTGTAGAACTTGAGCATCAAATTCATTCACCTTGTTCAGTCTAAATGATTACCACTACTTTCAGTGAATGTTCTCCCTATCACTTTGAACTTTTATTTCCTTCAACATAGGGACTTGGTCCCTTGTCATTAATTGACATAAAAAACTCAACACATTTCTGCATTTCAATGTTCCCCCTATCAATATAATTGCACTCATCAATTTGTATTTAAGCATTCTTACCCCTTTCAATTTGCCATCATTGCATTCATCAAATCTGTACCACCTGTTTCTTTCACCTATAAAATACCCCTGATTCTTAGCCCTTGGAATTTTTTTGAGCTTTGAATGCACTACCTTTGTAACTACTCACTGTATGAGTCATAGGGTGCTCTGATAAGTCGTTAGGAGTAGTCGTAACCAAACCAACAAGTTTATAGCTAGATTCTAATTCGAGTAAGAGTAGCTCACTAAGAGCCCTAAGGATATATCAGTCATTATGTGTAATCGTAGGGTGTTCAGTGTAAGTCCTAAATTGGGTTCTGTGTTAATTGTAACTGGACCCTATGAGACGTAAGGTCTTATTATGAGTGGTGCCATTGAGTTATAAGAATAAAAATATTGGGTGCCTTGGTGGTACGACCTTGGTTATGACTCGTGGGGATTAGACGTGAAGAGTAACTACGAGTCAAGGTTTACCTCATACTCAAAGCCAATCCTTTTTCATATTTTAAGTTAAGGGATTTCTAAACATTACCTATCTTACCCAATATAAAAATCACATCTTACAACCACTTTAGGGTATCATTACCACTCATAAATACATCAAATTAACTTCTCAACACTCTCAAATTCCTCAAGGTCAAGAACACTCAGGGTTTTCAAGAGGTTGATAAATTAGGTCTTTCAAGGGTGATTTCTCACCGTAAATTATTGCACCCAAGCGCACACATAACTGTACGTGGTCTCACCAAGTAATACAGTGGCCATAAGTAAAGCTCAATATCAATCCCTCAGAGACTTGTGTTAAAAGACTATCCAATTCTAGTTTAACAATTTAGATTAACTAGTGCAAACATAACTAAAAGAGTTTTGGAAAGTTTATAAACTAGAAGTAAAATAAATAGTGCATAAAGGTAAAGACTTTAGATAATCAATGAATGAAATCCCGAGGTTAAAGCACTACGAATAATCATACTCACTGCTGAACATTATTTTTTAGATTGCTTTTCTTGGTTGCTGATTCGTAGGGTATATCATATGATTATGGTCTCCCGACCTCTAACCTTCTACCTAACTGGACATTAAAACTACATCATTGAGCGGGGATGCAATAATCTATTTGGATACATTAAGATATCATCCTACATATGAACTAAGCAAGGATTCCAGTTATATCCCTATCCTAATTTCTAATTCAAATTCCTTATTTCATAAAAGAATAAAAACCTCGCTCTACTTATCCCACTGTTCTATCTTCGTATTCCCCCTCCCGAGCTCACAAGGTTGACAACATATGTATTCTAAGGGTTGCAAATCCTTAAAATAGTTAAAACAAGGATAAACAAACAACCAAATATGATAATCAATCCAAATAAACTCAATTCAAAGCAAAAGTAAATATGTTCTTGGCCTTAACCCCAAAAATAGGCGTTTAGCCACTAATAAACAAAACCATAATCCAAGTAATTGAATCCATGATATGAAACCTTCAAAAGATAAAGTAAAAAATAAATAAACACTAATTAAAGTGTGCAGCACTGACTCTCTATAATACCCCATACTTCTACCTAGCTTAAAATCATCCCAAAAATGTTAAAGACTTTTTGTAAAAGATGAATCCACTTTTATAAATGTCGAATTTTCAATATTTTGACCTTTTTTGTGTGGGAAATTGAATAAACTTTCCATCAATATCAAATTCTCCAAAATCAGACACCCGGGAAAGGAGTTAGAGCCATTTTAGTAAGACAGTGTGCCACCTGAGCCATCAACTCGTCGCGGAGCATACCAAAAGGGCAATCATCAAAATCCAGTGGGGCTCCACGATTATGGCACATCATGCAAAGGCTTAAATCTATAGTTGTCAATTTCCAGTGTTTCAGCACGATACCCCCACGTCGCGGTAAGATTCTAGGTCCCATCTAGTATTACAACACGATTTCATTGCATCACGTCGTCAGCCCAGTTCCCAGTTAGAAATTTCCAGTGGCATGACGTGATAGAACTGCATCACGTCAGGTGCCCAAATTAGGTTTTCAACGATGAAAAATAAAACTTTCTAAGGGCAATTGGGTCTTTTCTGATGACCCAAATCAGCCATTAACCATAAAATTATGCCTTAAAAACCCTAATATATTACTATTCCTCACTTTCTCTTAAGAACAAAATCATTCTCCCTCATAAGGCAGAAACCCTAGCCCAATAAATCAAGGCCAATTCCAGGAATTTTTCCAAGAACTTCAAGAATTTAGATTTCAAGGTATGTCAAGTGTTGATTCATGGGTCCCTTTCACCCATGAAGCTCAAAGATCCCTTTTCAATTCAAAGATTATATATTTGAGAATGTTCATAATTTATTTGAATTGGAATTCATGCTCATGTTTTTTTTTGGGTTTTGATCCATGTCATAGACTATTAATTTAAAGAATTGATCTTAGTGTGTGATCATTTACGTGGTATTCTTGATAAACCCTTCAAATTGTAAGTTGAATTATGTAGCTATGATAATTTGATTTATTTATTATTGTATAACCAAAGCATGCTCCGCATGTGTTTGATAAAATGCCTATGTGACGAAAATAGTGCCTTCATAGCATGTTATTATAAAATCCTCATTCATGTACAAGTTAGTGCATGTAAAGTGTTTGATGAAATGTCTTAGTCAATAAATTATAGATATGTATAGCCATTGTTATGCTTTAGAGATTGTGCCATGATTTACTTTAATGCTATTGAGTCCTGGGGATATTAAATACCCAACAATTTAGCTGTGTACCTAGAGCCAGTGTCATGTTTTTATGATACTCTCAGTTAAGCCATGATCAATAGAATTCAGTTAGTCATGTGACTCAAGAAAACTGAGTAAACTCAGTATCAGTCTAGACCGATTTAGTAATATCAGGAATCTTAGTGATCTTAGTCTAACAGTATGTCTCAGGAGTATTTAGTTCAGACCTTATTAAACTCAGTCAACTAACAGAACTCAGTACCATTCTATCAGTTAATAGAATTTAATAATATTCCGTCAATCAATAGAAATCCAGTGAACTCAGTTCAATCTAGCTAATTAGTAAAAAAAATTAGTAACAGATCAGTCCAGCCTAGTATGAACTAGGAAATCAGTTCTGTGTCTATTCAATTGGGAGTAGGATTCAGCATCGAGTAAACCTAGGGATGAGGACACACACTGTCAGCCAGTAGAGGGTGTGATCCTTATTATCAATCCCTATGTTCCAAAACTACATAGCGAGAGTAGGTTGAAATATACCCCTACGATTCTAGGGACTATACATCTCCTTTGAATTTTTTTTACAAGAGGGGTTGACGGAAGACCTTCCTATCAGAGAGGGTTTACTCATAGCTTGTCTTTACCCATGGCACGATACAAACACCCTTCCATCTGGGGTTACGGGCTGGACCCCACCAGTTCAGATTTTGGGCGTGTTGATTAGATGATTACCTCCCATAGTCTCAGTAATAGAACTCAATTTAGTTCTAAAGCTATCAGGACTATCAAATACAGTCGCTCAGCTCAGTACGAAACTTAGCTGGTTCTATTAGAATTAGGACTGTCGGATACAGTCATCCAGCTCAGTCTAGAACTCAAATAGTTCTTAAGATCTAGGACTATCAGATATAGTCACCCAGTCTAGTAAAGAACTCAAATAGTTTTTCAATGATAGTATACTCATATATCAGTTATCAGTAATATAGTACTAGTAAACTCTGATATCAGTTACCTATAAAGTCTGTAATTTATACCATCAATAGACTCAGTTATTTGGTATCCTAATATTAGTAAACTCAGATTTAAGTACATCAGTAGTTGGCATTGTCACGACCCCAGTCCCATTTATATATTCATGCATATATTTCTTATGCGTTCATGTTCATGTCATCAGTCAATTATTAATGTTCATGCATATAAAACCTTACATTAACTGTACCTTACTTGCATACCAGTACATTCAATCGTACTAATGCATTTGCGCTATGATGTTTTATACCATAGGTTTAAAAGCACGAGCTCTCGAGCATCCTTAGTAGATCAGACGTTCAACAACCAGATTAGTAGTGATTCCCCATCATTCGAGGATAGCATAATTATTTTATTACTTTATTATTTTAGTTGTTTGGTTTTACTTGGGGATATGTTCCATCACTCCACATATTTCAGACAATTTAGAGGCTTTTAGACTATAACATGTTTCAGACAGTTTATTTCAATTTTGGGTATTGTTATACCCTATTACAGGCATTGTTTTATATTCAGTATTAGTTTAGTATTGAACCTTATGGCCTTATAGCTTATATTCTACATATTTACAGTATATTATTCAGTGTTCAGTTACAGATATCAGTCATGGATTAGCTTATGGTCCTTTAAGGTTAAGAGCACCATGTAGTGTTCTGGGTATAGATTTGGGGTGTTACACCCTCCAAATCCAAGTACATCTAAAAGTGATTGATAACAAGTCTAAATATCATATAAATATAGTAGACAAGGTTTGTCCATGTATAGAATAAAGGGTGCACCACTTTGCTTGCTGCAAGGAAGAGAGTGGATATTTCATATGGATTATCCTAGGTAGAGAGTAGTGAATCACATCTCTTACTCCCATAGAGTGAGTGGCACGTTGTGTCCATATCCCGTGGGCATATTGGAAAGTGTATTTTGACATCTAAACTCATTTTAAGCCTTTGTCCTCTAATACCAAGATTTGTAGTGCTGTTTTTTCTTGATTTCCATCTTGTATATACTCCATCTATCATCATAAAAAACTCACCAAGCATATGATATCATCATACACCCTGGATAAGATCTCAAAACAACACAATATCAAGAACAGTGAGCTAGAAACTCGAGCTAAGACTAGGCTTGCCCATGTTGATCTTTAACTTTTTTGTTTTGACTCTTGGCTTGATTCAATTAATCATTGAACATTATAAACAATTTGGTCCACACATAACTACATAATAATACCATTAGTAACTCATTACCCAGATTATAATCCATCAGAATCAACTAGACAAACACCTAACTCAAGCTATTAACACTAGTTTTCTCATTTGAACTCTAAGTGACTAATTTAAGTACAAACTTGTGTAAAAGACACCATGAACATTGTAATTACATGCTAAAACATTTAGATGACCTTTTATATTTTTATTTAATCATTAATTACAATAGTAGTCCTCAAAACAAGGATAAATAAACTAGGATAACAACACTAAGATGCATAAATCCACCTTAGATCACCACCCCATACTTAAGGCCTTGTTAATCCTCAAACAACTCTTAATACTACGCATAATAAGTTGAGGTGACTCCACAATTTTAATACAATTAAGACACTTTATTTAGTACTACAATGACTACATAGAATGAAAGTTTCCACACTAAGCATGTTATGTACATAATCGATAGTTCAAGAACACAACTCCAAAACAACCTAGCCTCAAGAATTGACTCGCCAAGTTGGAAAACTAACACATATTGTCCAATAAAATACATTTTATAATTCACCCGAATATCATCAAACATGTGCCCTCATAACATGGGAGTTACCCATAATCACCCCCATACGTACAATTTATAACAAAATGGGTACGAAAATTGAATTGTGCTCAATCTCACATGGAATTCACAAGCTACAAATGATGAACCATAAGCTTCCCATTAGTGTAGAACTCCACTAATATCAAAATGTTATGTGTAGAATCAAATAGGTCTTTACGAGTTGTAATTTAAGCTTAGGGATAGGTAGAAACTATTTTGTCTAGTAATAGTGACTATCTCCTCTAAGCGCTTTAACATATCACATGATACAATTAAGACTAATCTCCAACAACCAACTTTGACCTTTGTCTACCCTTGTATTTTGTTTTTCCCCATCTCATTAAGCTCATTCACATATACTATGGTAGGAGCATTATCTATTCACAACTTATTTAATTTGAATAAATTCTTCTTTTATTACATTACACAACTCCCATCCACATTGTATACCAATTGTACACAGCAATAACTATCATATTGGGGCTTCAATTTCGCCTTTCTCCTACTTGAATTTCCAAATCCTTAACTTAATTAATTTTTACTCTAAAGCACTTAGGAGTTTTTAATAAAATTAAGATCAATCAGTAAGGGATTTCAATAAAAATGAGGGGGTCAAAATGACCAGGGAGGTTTGAGTCCCCCTATTTATTATTATTTCATGATTAGGGAGGTTTGAGTCCCCCCCTCCTCCCTAAATTATTGCTTGATTGGATGCTTAAGTCACCTCAGTATATGTTGGGAGGTTTAAGTTCCCCATGCCCATATATATGTGATTATTCTCTAGTTCATGTGGCTTCATGCTCTAGGGCCCAACCAGAGAGTAAGAGTTGGCGCCAATATAGTCTGTTGGTACATGTTATGATGGTTGAGCTACACAATCTAGGCTAATGTTTTGAAAATGCATGTTAAGCCTTGTTCCTGATCCCGTCATGTGATATATGTATATGTATGTATATGCATTAGTTTGAATGGTGTTAAACTATTGATCATGTCATTATGTTATCCTTACCCCGGAGTTAAATGCTAGCATTTACCCTGCTAACCATCTTCAGATGATGTATCCCTACGTAATGTAGGAATTGGTCACAATTCCACTCCTCTTACTCAATGATTAGGATTTGAGATCAGCTCATGAGTTGACATTAAAGTGGTGAGCTTTCATACATCAGAAGTCTACATTTCATGTTTTGTTCCTTTTATGTCTTAAGACTTATTTTTGGCTATTATCTAGGGAATGTCCCGACATTTTATTGATATTCGCTTTTGGATTATTTCTTAGAAGGCCTTGTTTGGACTACTGTAGTTATTGGGTGGTGTTGGTTGGTGATTGGCCATGAACATACATTGAAATTTTCTTAAGATATTGCTCGCTATCTTATTATATGTTCGAAATTCATTCGACTTTGGGGTGTGTTATGTCTGGGTTGGTTAGGTGCAGAGGGTGATCTCCGGTCCACGTGGGACTTGATATACCCGACACGTCCATGCCCTTGTTTTGGTTATGAAAACCTGTCACTTTCTTTACTTTATTTATTCATCAAACATATCACCACATGGTAACTAGTCTTCTGATCCTTGACATATAATTACATCATTATAACTTCATGCAAAACATCTTGTCTCTACCTTATCCATTTAGTACTCCCCTTTTTGGAATCATTGAAAATTAATAATAGTAAACCAAGGATAAAGTAGCACAGGTTAGTTAACTCATGGCCACTGGGGCAACACTAACATGAAGAACAACTTTAAATATAAAGAAGAAACAGATGAAACACACAAAAAGGAATTTATTCATTGTTAGGAGAAGTCAATACGATTTCACCAAAAGAAAATATTCATAAAATTATTATCCATCACAAGCTACACTAGGAATAAGGACTGGAAACTGACACATTGGGATGACAAAGAGGCATGGGGATGGTAGGAATTAAGTGGAAGGGGTATTAGAGGAGAAGGATTTCAGCAACCACTCCATTCGAGAACTCTCTGTAGGAAGGGTATTTACCAATTATTTAGTGAGGTCTTTAACTTCAACATTAAGACTTTGAACCTCCTGAGTGAGTTCTGTAACCTTTATCTAGAGCATAAGATTTTCTACTACAAGTTCCTCTATAGCATCAGGTCCCTCAGGATATCTTTTGATAATGGATCTTTAAATGCACTATCTTAGCATCCTTTGCATCCAACTGGATTCTCATCTCCGCCATCTCCTTTATTAATTTCTCCTTAGCAGTCAAAAGTCTTAACACTTGGGACACAGTTCCCACTTTTCCTTTAGTGCATTCATTTTCCACCAACGTTGTCAGATTGAAACCATCATCTGAGAATTCCATAGTGCAATAGAATTATTTTACCTCACCCTCAAAGACACTGGGAGTTGGTTCCTCTAGCAGGTGGAACCAACCCTAGTGTCTCACATACTCAACAAATTCAACCATGTTTGGCTTCTAATAAATTTTGGAATTAGACACTCTCCCAGATAATACTTTTTGTGTTTTTAAAATCTTATTCCTTTTCTCTCTTGACACATCCTTCTTATCAACTTCTTTTTTTTTGTAGCATTGCTTGCTCCTCCTTTTCAACAATTTTTCTCCTTTTGGGACCAGGTCCCTCAGAGATTGTTTTCTTTTTTCACTCCACTATGTTTCTATCTCATCACAAAAAAGCTACCAGGCTGTGAACTGGAGGACCTAGTCCTTCCAGCAACATGCATATTTATTCTTATTTTCTCAGTTGCAGTAGCAATATTCAAATTAATGTCCTTATCCCCTCCAATATCCAGAATTTCTACATTCTCTAAATCCTCAACTATAGAAGCTTTCTTATGTTTTCTTCTCTTATTTGTCGAAGACTTACTTTCTTTTATTGCATCCGCAAGTTCTGTTCTGACCCCCTAGTTGAATATGAGCTAGTTGCCTTCACACCTATATCAACTACTTTTTCTTTCCAGATGCTTCCTTGTTGTTTCGACATGGACCCCCTAAGAGGTAGTCCATCCCCATCCCCCTTATCCTCTTAATTTAGAGGTACCACAATCTTTCAATCTTTAGTCACATCATTCTTCTCACCAACTATTTTCTCATTAGTTCTAACTGAGCTTCCCTTGGGATCATATTAAAGTAGATACAAATTCTCAACTACAGAGTCTACACTACTAGAAAAATCAGACCTTTGTCTAGATATTTCTTTATCACATAATTGAGTAAAAATAGGGTTTGACTCAAAGGGAGTAGCGAAATTAGGTACTTAAAGGGTTTTGGGGAATTCAATATTTTTTTATTCCTCGGAAGAAACAAGGATTTAAGGATTTACAGGTAATTTGGATTCTTCTGGGAAAGGAGAAAATTTTGATAGAGAAGTTTCGTGTTTAATAGGTGAACCAAACCCCTAATTTGGATCCTCTACCAAAGTCGATTCAACAGAAGTTTCAATAGTCGGGGATGTTTCAACATGGATAAGCTCATTTAAAGGTTGAGCATTAACTTGAGAAGATTCGGTAGGAAAAGTTGACATAGGTTCTTCTTGAGGACTTGAAGAGAAGTCTTCTTTGGTATTGGATGATAAAGGATCAGAAGTCTCAATTTGGGATTGGTCAGATTACCTTTTAGAGATTTATCAACTTCAGGATCTTATACAAAGGTTGATAAAGAGGGAATGTCTGCCATTGAAAGATTTTGTAAGTGAAAAAGTAAAGGACAAGTTTAACTCAAAGATGAAAGACAATTATCATAGATTAATTGAGATAATTTCTGAAAGAGAATAGAAGGGTGTATATTTGGTTTGATGAGAAAGTGAAGTGACCAGTGTCCTTAAAAAAATGCCGTTTTAAGATGACACATCTGACTCTAATTGGGTCACTTTTACAATTTCCTATGAGTTGACGGCTCTTTCTAAGATAAGAAAAGATATGTGGGTTTTTAGATAGAATTTCATAATTATTAACGCACATTATTTTGGTACTAACCTTGAGAGATGGGACCAGATCCCTCTCTTTATTGAGAGAATCTTTGATTTTTTTCAAGACACATTTGTCGTCTTCCAAATTAATTCCCATGGGTTTATACCTACAAATATATCGTAATGAGTTACACCATCGTGCACCTATCTTACCAAGGATACCTGTCACCTTAACATAGCCATATTTGGGAAGAATGATTGATTCATCTAGTAGGTTAGGTTAACTTGATCAATACCAGCTTCAACTTGTTATTTTAAGTATACCACTTTATTTTCTAAGAAATTTTCTATGAATAAGTCTAAGGATCAGGTCCCACACATAACATCCTTTAAATTAACAAAGCCCTTATTGTATTAACCTATATTAGTCAACCTCTTTTAGACAATCTTTCACATTTTGGAGCTCACTTTAGGAAAAGAATATTGAAAAGGCCATGAAATTTTTGATTTAAGCTCTTATTTGGAGTCAACAGTAATGACCCGAGACTAGCCCCCTAGTCGTTACTCGGTGCTCATGATCCCAAACGACTACAAGCTGACCCTTTCCGGATATCTATACCATGAACACTGCGTAATATCTAAAAATAAATGAGGAAAAGTAGGCAGAAACAAGTCATAAGGTTTAACATATCTATAAATACTCAAAACTGAAAACTGAATACTAATACATCTATCCAAAAATCCTCTAAACTATCTGAACTGTGGAGTTGATGGGACATGTCCCCAACTAACTCCGTCAACTGAAAATAAATAAAGTATGATGTAATAATAGTAAACTAAGGATCATCCTCGAATGAAGAGAACTCACTTCTATGCCTACTGCTGCTGACTTGGACTGAACTGCTGAGGGAACCCTGGATCACGTGCATCTGGATCTATGGTGTCAAATAAGAAACCATAGGTAAAATGCGTCAGTACGGGAATGTATCAAGTATGTAGATGGGGTAAGGCTAAATGTAAGGGCTCATGCATGAAAAATTACTTAACCGAATAATCATGAGGGTACCGAACGAGAACACATACAGGAATGCAAAAACCACAATCACAGTCATCACAACTGTAGATACTAAAAATCAGATACTGCTTTACTAAAATCTAGACTCACCACTAACACTGAGTACTGAATTACTAAATCATCTGATACTAATAATTGATTAACTGGATATACTCACATAAATGACTGAATTCTGAGCTCACTACTCTCCACTGACGGAATCCTCTAACGGATGATTTCAGAATCTATAATCAATGATAAGAAAATGATCATGTTCAAATTTGATAACAAGAATACTAAACAGAATCTTATATTGAGATCAAGCCTATCTATCGGGAGATCTCTGGATCTGATAATAAATACTCAACTGAATCTAAGACTGAGATCAAGCCTATCTATTAGGAGATCTCTAGATCTGATAACAAGAATATTCAACTGAATTTGAGACTGAGATCAAGCCTATCTATTGGGAGATCTCTGGATCTGATAACAAAAATACTCAACTGATTCTAAGATTGAGATCAAGACTATCTATCGGGAGATCTTTGGATCTGATAACAATCAACTGTTTATGAGACCAATCTTATCTGACGGATGGTCATGAATTGATTGAAATATCTGAGTTCCTCACTAAGATAGATGATTGTACCTCACAGTCCTTATTTTTAAAGATTGATAGTGAAACTGCAACTATGGGAAGTAGTTACTTAACCGACATTCCCCGACCTCCCTTATGTGGGGTCCAACCTGTAACCTCAGCTGAAAGGGTGTCAATACCGTTCCTTGGGTAAAGACCTTGCTGGTCAAGCCTCTCTAACGAATAACCCTCGCAGGAAGTCAACCTAAGGAAATATAATAGTCAAACCTCTCTAACGGTGACAACCTCTACTAAGGGGGACTCCTGCATCCTGCGCTGGCTATGCAGTTCTGGAGTTCAAGGATTTCTCCTAGCGACTTGTCCTCTCTGTAATAGGGAGTTGGCATACCTTCCCTTACTCGGTGCTAGATCCTACTCCCAAATGAAAGACTCTAAACTGAATTTTTAACTGAACGTAAAATGAACTAAATCTTATGCTGATCACATTTCTCAATTGATCTGATTGAGTTAAGCTGAATTCACATACTTATGTATCTGATGGAATACTACTAAATCACAGTATCTGACTGACGATATAGAGTTTGAATAGATTACTCGGTCGCTACCGAGTTCAAAATTGAGCACTTGAATACAACTAGATCTGAGCTGAGTACAACATTGAGGATAGATTACTAGCGATATGGGGATTACGAAGATTACTTAAATTTTGTATCTGTCTTAGGATACAGAGTTTTATAATTCACTAAGTTTTGAGAATCATGCCCCGACTGGGATTATCATGTAAACTGACACAGGCTCTAAACAACAGCTAAATTGTCGGGTATAAATACCCCTAGGACTCAATAACATAAAAGTAAGATATAAACATTCTTGACTAGTCATAACCATGGTCATTCATTCATCATCACAATCACCAAATCATCAATTCAAGCATTTACGAATCATAACCATATATTCACATCACAATCACTAAGGCATCACTTTAAGCATTTACTAATCACAACCATATATTCACTATCACAATCACTAAGGCATCACTTCAAGCATTTAGAAATCACAACCATATTCACCATCACAATCAGTAAGGCATCACTTAAGGTAGTTAGGAATCATAGACATACAATAGCGTAGGGGAAACATGTTACTAGATCATACTCCATTCAACAAGGTCTTGCATCAAGTACTTTGCACGTATATTAGTCTTGGCATGTATTGGATAGCACATGATTAGGGGAAATTCATACTATCATGTCACAACTTACTCGTCAAGCACTTGTCATGTATTAAAAGCTTAGTATGCATCAAAGAGCACGTAATTGGGAATTTCATACTATCGTGTCTCAAGTTGTTCACTAAGGCTTTTCAAAAAACACTAAGCATGCATGGGTTTATACCTAATTGGGGATTTCATGCTATGATATCATAATTCATTCACTAAGGCATTTCATCAAACACTAGGCATGCATGGACTTGTACACAATTAGGGGTTTCCTAATCAACATGCTATAATGGCCCTAATTTCTTAACATAAGCATTTTATCAAACATATGAGGATCATACTTGGCTTATTCAACTATTTCTACACATAATTGGCATAAACACATCATCTAACAAGTAACTTGAAGAGGATTTATCATAAACATCACATGAATTCCACATACTAGGGTCAAAGCTTGAAAACCTTGTAAACAAACATGAATCACAACTCAATAATTGCTGGAAAATCAATTTCATTTCACATGAATCTTGAACAACTCATAAACATAAAATCTTTGAGATTTAGAAAAGGGTACTTGAGCTTCTTGGATGAAAGGGACCCAAGAATCAACATCTACATACCTTGCAGAAACTCTTTTCTTGAAAGTTCTTGTAGATATTCTTGATTCCTCTTGATTTCTCTTGATCTCTATTGATTTTGATTGAAGAAGAAATACGGGATTTTACTTTATAGAATCCTAGTTTTGATGTTGAAGATCAGAAATAAGGCTGAGAGTCTTTTATCAGGTATAAATAGGGGCTGAAAAGTTGGGAAAAGACCAAAAAGCCCTTGAAATTAAACTGAAAAATCCTGATTTTACATGCTGGCACGACGCGCCATAATCGTGCTAGTTCACCAGAAATTGGAAAATTGGGAAACTGTATGACAGCACGATGCGGTGGAAATCATGTTGCCACCTTTGTTGCAAAATAAAAAGGCACCGCGATGTGGTGAAATCTTGTTAGTGCACTGGAAATCGACAATTCTAAAATTAAGCCTGGGCGCGATGCTCCATAATCACGAAGGCTCACTGCATTTTGATGATTTCCATTTTGGATGGCTCCGTAATGCACTAAAGTGCTAGGTGGCACACCGTCTCATAAAAATGGCTCTAACTCTTCACCCGAGTGTCGGATTTAGGTAAATTTGGTATTGATGAAAAGCTTATTCAATGCTCTACATAAAAAAAAGTCGATATTAGGGAAATTATACATGGTTCAAAGTATTTCACCCTTGGGAAGACACCTCTCAAACCTTTAGGACGGGATTTTGGCTTCACTAAACACGCTCTAAGGCTCAGACTATGAGAGAATTTTATGGGGTGTTAAATCATGTCCATAAAGGTGAAGTTAGAATGTCAATTGAATAAGAAGATTACACCATCAATTTGACCTTTTGAAATGAGTTCTACAGGGACCAGGTACCTGAAGAATTTGACTTGAAACTTCTAAATATTCCTTGAGTTGCAGCAGGGCTTTGCAACTTAGATTTTGAATCACCATAGCTTTCATAAGTCTCATTTAGATTATTTGACTTGTGACCATAATTTTTAGCAATATCACCCCTTTGAACAAGAATTAATTCTTCAAAGTCAGACTCTTTCTCGGCATCTAGATTGACAAACTTTGGCATCCCACGGACTAAGTCCCTTAAAATCAACCGCTTGCCTTCTTTTTAAATAAAAAAATTAGACACCTCCACCTTGAAGTGTTGTTAAAGGGAGAATACAATCAGTCCTTTCATTTATTTGCTTTGAACAATTACATGTCATGAGTAAGTTCTGACTGTAATCCCTTTCCCCCACATGCAAACAAAATCATTTGTTAGACTTGGGAACCTATTTGAGTTTGAGTTACCAGTAGGAGGATAGGGGTGCTATCAAATACTTTTTGGCCCATCTTGGTAATGAGACATTCTTTATACTCTTCAAAGGTTTGGAACCCTTAGGATAGGTATACCATTACTTGATATATCTAATACTTCTCATTCTAGCTCTATTGCAGCTTTGACAACTTTTCTTTATGTGACAATCTCTTTCATAATTAGTTCATAGAGGTTTGTGACCTTTGTTTCTAGCCTCTTGAACAACCTTTCCTTGTGACCTAGGTTATTGAGTTTTATGTTGATACTCAAGACCCTGAACACTTCTAACACCTTGACTAGTTAAATTAGAAAGAATCTGTGAGGATGTGGCCGATTGTAGAGGTTTACTAAGTTCTTGACTCATAAGGACCATGTCCCTGTCTAATTCAATATTCTTATGGAGTGCAGTCACGAGATCCTTTTGAGAATCCTTCAATTTCTTCAAGATCAATATAAAGCATTGATGTTTCCTTCTTCCCTTTAGTATCAGAAACATCTACTTTCTCTAATTTAATCGCCAGACTCAGATTTTTAGATTTCAACTTAGCAACCTATTCTTTTGTTTCAGAAATTTGGGGATTTAATGCAATTAATGAAAGCTCTTGATCATCAACTTTTTATTTTAGAGATTTTTCTATTCTTTATCACAAACATCATCTATTTTCTTCAGTTGACCCATTAGACTCTGATTTCCAAATTTCAACTTAGTAACTTATTCCTCAATTTCAAATATCTGGAGATTTAAAGCAATTAATTCAAGCTCCTCATTCTCTATTTCTTTTTATAAAGAACTTTTCTCAGCAGTCATTTCACACATAGAATCAATCAACATATTAGCAAGATTTTTTTATTTTTTAGCAGAGTTGTTTTCCAAGTTTTCTTTAATTTTAGAAAGAGTTACCTCATTTTCTTTTTTATCTTCAATTTTTTCCATGAGAGCAAACAAGGAATCAAAAGTAACTTTTTCATCCTCCACTGCTAGCATAGAAACATCTTCATGCTTCCCATCTTTTGTAGATTCATTGGAAGAATTCCCCCAGACAGCTAAGGCCTTCTTAAATCAACTGCATCCATTCTTCTTAATTTTACAAGGACTTGGTCCCTACCTTTACCTTTGTCACCTCTAGTCTTGAGGTATTGATGAAATGCTCAGGACTTCCATATTAGTGAAAAACTTCAGCAGGGCCTTCCTTCTTACTATTGCTTCCTATTTTTTTAATTAACCACTTTTCCTTATTTCTCTAACAATTCTTTTTTCCAGATAGGTAGCATCAGTGTGTTCTTCACTTGAATCTGACTTAGAAGCTTTTAATGCCAAAGATTTTTCTATTTTAACTTTCTTATTTTTCTTGCCTTTGCTATTTTTTGGAGTTCATGTGTCTTTAGATTTCCAATAAACTCATACATAGTGACATTTGTCAGCTTCCTTGCCTCAATGACGGCATCTACTTTGCTTTACCAGGATCTAGGCAGGACCCCCAAAATTTTCTCACCAGTCTGTACAAAGGAATCATTTCTCCTAAATAGTGCAACTTTTAGTGATTGAAGTAAATCTTATATGCATCTCTTGAATAGTTTCTCCCTCTTTAATAGTTAAGGTTTCATATTGATTAGTCAGTTTATCAATTTTTTACCTTCACATCAGTTGTTCCTTCATGAGCAGTCTTGAAGTAATCTCAGATTTCTATAGCATTTTTACATGTAGAAATCTTGTAGTATTCATCAGGCCCTATATCATAAACTAGTAGTTTCTTGGCCTTGTAATTCCTCTCAACTTTACTTTTATCTTCATCATCATATGCTCTTCTGCTTTTCATAACCCTTCCAGTTATGTCTCCTTCTTTGACCCCTTTAACTGGCTCATAAGGACCATTAATAATTATGTGCATAAGCTCACTATCCTCAGCCATAATAAAGTCAAGCATTATGGTTTTCCACCACCTATAGTATTTCCTATTAAATCTAGGTGGTCTAGTGATAGATAGCCCTTCTTCTAGATTGGGTATAGCATCCATGATAACCAATTCACTCTAGGGGTAAACCTTTTAGAATATTTTGGCCCTGATACCAATTGTAGAAACTCAGGAAAGTTGTACCTCACAGTGAGGGACGAGGTCCCTTAAAGTTCATCACAATCAAACGGTAGTGGATAGGAAAACTAAAGACTTTGAAAAAACTAAACAACACAAAGATTTTAGCGTGGAAACCTCCTTACTCATGGGAGGGAAAACCATAGCTTTCCCTCAAAACATCTCTACAGTCCACTATAATAAACCTTTTAATTATAGACTCAATACAAACCTAACTCTAGGCTCCTCCCACTTGTAATAGCTCTATTACAAGACTACCTTGACAACTTTACCAAGTACTCTCTTCAATGCCTATTAACTCTAACCAATATTGAACTTAGGCAACTCTACATAAGCACTCTAAAGAAAAGAAGAATACATTACTCTTCTAGTGTGAGT
Organism: Capsicum annuum; assembly: GCF_002878395.1. NCBI lineage: Eukaryota > Viridiplantae > Streptophyta > Magnoliopsida > Solanales > Solanaceae > Capsicum > Capsicum annuum. The sequence goes on along the minus strand of NC_061117.1, from coordinate 70,178,355 downwards.
AATATAGTTACAAACCATGACTCTATTCAAGAACACTCACTCTTTTAGTACATAAAGAAATAGAACTTAAGCAATACTTGAGCAATTGAGTTTTCATCTCTTTCACTCATTGAATAATCAGGATTATGAAAACTCAGCAATTTGAGAAGCATTCTTTTCCTTTTATAGTGCAGTAATGATTAAGGTAGAATCTAATTGGGCCTAATATCCAAAAAGGTACACATCTCACTTGTGTAGTTTGTTACACTAGAAGAAAAAACTGCGCAGGCCCTGTGACGACTTTATGTTTCCATGAAGAACTTAGGACATGGTCCGTTATTATTAGCTTCTCATCATCAAAATAAGATATACCACAAGGCAATACCTATATCTAAAAACAAAATAATTTCCACATCGTTGAAAAATATCATCAATAGGGATTTTAAACTTTTTCAATATCCATAAAAATAAATTAATTATAAAGTATACACCTTTGTCCATATAAATCTCAAATTTTCTTACACTTCACTTCTTTGTTTTGCCATATGATATACTCTAGCAATTGTAATTTAGAAAGTGTAGTTGGCATCCACCAAGGGATATTCCATAGTGATTCCTTCTTACTGATGGTGTTTTTATCTACAGTCTGTTGCATAATGTTCTTTAGTAGTATCCCTTGTATTATTGAACATCTGGTTTGTCTTCTATTATGAAGGACTCAATATCTCAAGTGTCATCATTGATCATACATCGGGCTCTACCACAAGAAAAAAATCCCTTAACATTACTCATTTATTAAGCCATAAATTTGAAGATCCAACTCTTAGTTCCCAGAATATTTCCTAGTCAAAGGATCTCTAGATTCTAATATGTTCTTCAAAACTTGGGACTCGCTCTTCCACTGCACCACTATTGATATATATTTTTACAATACTTATTCCAAATAAAATCAATCCAAAGAGAACTTGTAGTTCTATAAATACACCATAATTTTGCAAACATAGAATTAAAAATGTTAAAAAAGATCTCTAAACTACCTCCTTGCTCTTCTGGATGACACATCTTATCCCAGGACACCCAATGTTTACTTTTTACCATTCTCTATTTTTCTTAATTGAAACATATTGAATATTTTATAAAGTAAATAAATGATGAAATTAGGTGGAACCTTTGTAGATGGCAAATAAAGAGGGATACTTTGTAGTACACTTTTAATTAAAGAAGTCTTCCTAACAAAATAAAGTAGCTTACCTATTAAATTTTGAAGCTTGTTTTTACCTTCTCATTCAAGTAATTATAGTAAGCTTTTATTTTCCTTGAGTGAGTAAAGAGGCAATCGAAGTACTGAAAAGAAAATTGTACCTAATCAAATCCAGTGTTGCTTTTTACTTCATTTATCATTGAAATATCCACTATTTTATACATCAGGAAAGAGCCATAAATTCTCATATGTCCTGATATCTTTTTATAATCATTCAAACTTTCATCATTAGGCCTAAGGATGGTTTTTCTACAAAAGTAAAAATTATTGCATCATCATCATAAGCTATATAATTATGGTACCTACTCTATTAGGTGCCCTATAATATTTATATATTCTATGTCCAAACCATGTATTTATGGATCTTGACAAAACTTCTATAGTAAGAATGAATAAAGTAGGTGAAAGGGGTCACCTTATTTCAAACCTCTAGTACAATGAAAGAAACCACGATATTATCCATTTATAATGATAAAAAAATGAAATTCTTACTACCAACCTCCATATCATATCTATAAAAGTCTCTATAAAGCTCATTTTTGAAGTACCCATACTTTTCCTAGCTTTAAATTTTTTCCCAAGAATGTTAGAAGCTTTCTTTGAAAGATGAATCCACTTTTGTACATATTGTATTTTTAATTTTTTCACATTTTTCATCTTTAAAATTCAATAAGCTTTCCATCGATACCAAATTCACCCAAATCCGACATCCAGGCAAAGAGTTAGAGCCTTTTTAGTGATACAATGTACAACCTAAGCCTTCAACATGTCGCTGAGATAGCTCAAATGGAAATTGTCAATATCCAATGTTGGTCCACGATAGTGGTGAATCATGCCAAAATTCCAGGTCATAGACAAGGTGGCAGCGCGATAGCTCCGCATTGCGCCACCGAGCGATTTCCCATTTGTCACTTTCCAGTGACTGGCGCGATAGTGGTGCATCGCGCCAAAGATGAAAATCAAAAAAATTTCTTAGAAATTAAATATGTGTCCTAGGGTTAAAAGGGTCAATTTCCCACCCTATGTAAGCCTTATAACACGAGATTTGGCCATAATTCAGCAACTTATACTTAATTACTCTCAAAAACTCTAAAGAACAAGCCCTAGGGTTTTCATAGAAGGTTCAATTACATGGGAATTCACCATCAAATTTCAAGAATCTCTCCATAAATCTTCATATAATAACAAGCTAAGGTATGCGTAGTGTTTATTCATGGACTCCTTTCGTCCATGAAGCCCAAGAATATCTTTTCTAAGTTTAAGTCTATAGATTTCTTTATGAATTTTATGTTGGGTTCATTTTGTTTATGTTGAGAGTGATCAATTGAATTGAAATCCATGTTGGACAATCAATTTTATGTGGAATTGATTTGTATAGAGGTATATTCATATGAACCAATGAATAAACCCTAGGATGATAAACTTAGAGATGAATCATGATGATTAATTCTTGTATAATGGTGTCTACATGTGCTATGCCAACCATGTGTCTGATTAAATGCCTAGATGATGGAAAAATGCCCAAAGAGTATGATATCATAAAATCCCCATGTATGTACAAGCTTATGCATATCACATGTTTGGTGAAGTGCTTCAATATATGACTTATAAATTATGTTGTTGGTCATGTGTTCAAGTAATCCATGCTATGTCAGTTTCTTCTCATCGAGTCCTAGGGGTACTTCTACCCAAACATTTAGTTGTGTGCCTATAGACATGTCATGTTTTCATGATCTCCTCAGTCAAGCTATGATCCATAGAACTCAGTCATTCATGTGACTCAGGAAATCTCTGAAATCTCAGTAATCTCATGATCTCAGTACTCAGTAAACTCAATAACCACAGTATTCCCAGTCAATCTTAATAACTTCAGCATTCTCAGTCAGTCCTCAGAACTAAGTAAATTCTGTCAGTCAACGAAACTCAGTAAATTTTGTTTACCTCCGCTAAAAAATACCACTAGTATTAAATTAGTTTAGTTAATCAGTTCAGCTTAGTTAATCTATTCAGTTTCTTCCATATGGGAATAGTATTCAGCACCGAGCGAGCTTAGGGATAGGGACTCACCCGCTAGATAGGAATGAGATCCATAGAAGCAATTCCTAAGTTCCAAAATTGCGTATCCAGTGTAGGTATGAGATGTCACCTATTAGATACGACTGACATACTCAAGGATCACCCGTTAGCTTATTTATATGTATAATACTGATCCCAGGGGTCACCCGCTAGATTAGGACTTACTCCACATTAGTTGTCTTTACCAGTGGAGTGGTACCAACACTCTTCCAATTGGGGTTATAGGTTGGACCCCAGTTAGCTTAGTATGAGGCATGTCGGTTAGATGAATACATCCCATAGTTTTAGGTACAGAATAAGGACTGTCAGATACAGTCAATTAAGCTTAGTAGTACAAATTTAGGACTGTCAGATACAGTCAGTCCTTATTATTATAAATAGACTCTAAGATCACCCATAGACAGGAATGATCTCAACTATGGTCAATCAGTAACGGTATTATCAAATTTAGATATCACTCGCCAGATAGGACTGATCTTAGATTTAGTTACTCAGATACAGTATGGAACTCAGCTAGGTTAATTAAACATAAGTTTGTGAAATAAAGTCACTCATGTTATCAGTTATATCAGTTATCAGAACTCATGTTATCAGTATTCATCTTTAGGATTGTTAGACACAGTCAACCAGACTAGTTTTTTCATAATCGGAACTATCAGAAATAGTGATTCATGTATCAGTAACATAGTATCAGTCCCTCAAATATTAGTAATTCCATTTTATTAGTAAATTCAGTAGTCGGAACTTAGCATTTAGTCGTATCACGATGTCAGTTACAATTACGTATGCATACATGTATCAGTCAGTTAGTTAGTATTATGCATGCATATGAACCTATTGTATTCATCCTACCTCACTTGCATACCAGTACATTCAAAGTACTAACGTATTTGCTCTATGGTGTATTATACGATAGGTTTAGAAGCACGATCTCCAGAGCATCAGTAATATCCTGGTTCAGTAGTCAAACTTAGATGTGAGTCCTCATCCTTTGAGGACATGATGATTACATTACTATTTTAGTTTTTAGTTTATTTTAGTAGATGGAGTTAGTTGGACACATGTCCCATTAACTTATTATTAAGTTTAGAGGCTTTCAGACTATAGCATGTCAGACAGTTATTTTAGTTTTCTTTGGTATTGTTATACTATTTTCAGACATTGTTTTATTAAATGTTTATCCAGTTTGAACCTTATGGACTTTTAGTACATATTTCTGTATTTATATAGTATATTATATAGTGATTAGGTACAGATATCAGTCATGGGTTAGCTTAAGGTCCTTCGGGGTCATGGGAACCATGTGGTGCTCCGAGTACCAGATTCGGGGCGTTATAAACTTGGTATCATAGCCTAAGGTTCAAGAGTGTCCTAGAAAGTTTGAAAGCCGTATCTAGTAGAGTCTTGTACATGGGTGTGTTGTGCACCACACTTATGTGCAGGAGGCTATGAGGTGTTTTAGGAATAGTTTCCCTTCTTTCAGTAGGCATGTCGTGCATGTGAGAATAGGCTCAAAGTCAAACTCTCAATCTAATTTGTTTCTCCCTTTCTTCTACAGAACATGCCTCCTAAAAGAAGTAATGGGAATCAGTCAGCCCCTCAGTCCGAAGAACCTTTGGGCGAACATGTTTCTATGTAGAGTGCAGGGCAGTATTCACTACTTTTGGTAAGTTAGTTGCTACTCATAATGAATGACCAGCTATCATTCCAGCCAGCGCAGTGGCCAATTCAGCTTCTGCCAGAATTCAGGACTTCACTCGAATGAACCCTCCATCCTTTCTTGGGTCTAAGTTAGATAAGGACCCTCAAGAATTCCTATATCAGGTTCAGAAGGTGACTGACATCATGAGGGTGAATACTATTGAGAGTGCTGATCTAGATGCATATCAGTTGTAGGATATGGATCATACTTGGTTTAAGCAGTGAAATTTAGAAAGGGCAGATGATGCAGGACCTGTAGAATGGGATGATTTTGTCACTGCGTTCTTAGAGAGGTTCTTTCCCCTAGAGTTGAGAGAAGCTAAGGTATTAGAATTCATGAACCTCAGGCAGGGCACCATGACGGTGAAAAAGTATTCTCTTAAGTTAACTCAATTAGCCAGATATGCTCCTTATGTAGTTGCAGACAGTAGGGCCAAGATGAGTAAGTTTATGTCAGGGGTGAATGATAGCATGGTTAATAAATATAGATTCGCTATGATGAATAGTGAAATGAATTTAGCCAAACTTATGATCCATACTGAATAGATAGGAGCAAAAGATTAAGATGAAGGGAAAGCAGAATAAGAGGGCAAGGATAGGTAGTTTCAGCTTTGCTTAGCCTAAGTCAGGAGGTGGTAGCCATAATCAGTATAGTCATAAGCTTTCAGTCCCAGCTCCATCTTCAGTTAGTGCACTAGTACCCAAGTTTGGGAATAACAGTCATGATGGGTCGCCAGGCTCCGAGGCCTAGGATAGTAAGAATAGGAGTCTTACCTATCCACTTTGTGAATAGTGTGATAAGAATCACCTAGGTATATGTAGAACAGGCAGTAAGGTATGTTATGGATATGGTAAGCCAGTCCAGAGGCTGTGGGAATATAGAGTAAGGGATCAGAAGGGAAAAGATTTATACCGGCAGGGCATCACTTCTAGTATCAGAAAAGGTTTTACTCTCTTCAGACTTGCCCTGATCAAGGAAATTCCCTCAACATAGATTTGCGTACGTTATAGGTCCTTCATACTAATGATATGCATTGTTAGACCTCTTTCTTTCATTTTAGCTTAAGATTTTCAGCGTGAGTTATTCAGTTATGAATCAGTCCGAGGATCCCTATGCATCACCCCAGTATCTTAGTAAGGTGAGCGTTCTTAGAGGGACATAGTGTCCCAAGGGTGAGATACCCCTTTATTCCCCAATGATTTCATGTCTTAAATTAAGTTTCTTTTCATATAAGGAATACAATTTAGAATAAAGGGTAATCATAAGTTGACCCTCAAAGTCCCAACCTTAGCTATGGGCCAAGTATTTAGAGGCATAGTTCAGTTCGTGAAATTCAGTTTATGTATCATGTTTCAGCCTCAGTTATGTTCTCAGGTTCTAGTTCATGTATACTACTAGAATAATCATGGGGCCATCAGTATTTTTTAGTTACATAATAGTTTTGTTAAACTTACTTAGTTCTCTGTTCAAATTTCCATTACAAACTTGGAATTCATTTCATGCTCTGGTCCCCATTACAAACTTGGTACTAAGTACCCTTGCATATTCAGTCAAGCATTCATATATCAGTCCAGTCATATAATTATGCATCAGAATTCCATTCTCACTACGGCGAATTCAGTTCATCAGAATATTTAGCCATGTATTCATGAGTCAATTATCAATCATGCATCAGGTAGTAAGTCATATAATTTGCATCTCTTGTAGTAAGTTGAAACCATATCATCCAATAAATCCAATTGTACTTTAACCCTAGTATAGGCTGGTCGTGTTTTATTAATTTTTACCATATCTAAAGATAAGGGTTTTCCAATAGCAGAAGCTAGTGAAAACATGGATTCTTTTACAAAGAATAAGGAAAAGAGATCAAGCACAGAGATCCAGGCTAACAGTAGTTTCTTCCTCTGGGTTGACATTGGTATCATAAATAAAAGGACACATTAGATCCGAGTTACGATCCTTTTCAGTTATGTAATAAGCACTCTTGGACCTTATGTTAATGAAATATTCTATTAATCACATTAGATAATGCTAATTAAATCTATTGGGTTCCAGCATTGTTCTTGTTATGGTCATAATTTGATGAATTAAAAACTCCAAAAATGGAACCTGGTCCATGGTCGTCTATAGTGATTTATGTTTTTCTTATTGCCTAACCTATTAGAAGCATAAGTTACATCAACTAGTCTCCTAGTGTGCAGTTTTATAGTGAACACATTTTTGTTATATTCCATTTGTCCAATACTCTCAAGCAATGTCAACATATTAATGGGATGAATTATTAGTAGTCCTTTATAATATCCACCAATGATGAAAATTTTCTCCCAATTCTAATAATATATATTTATTACAGTTAAGGAGAGAAGCTCAAACTTTTGCACAAATCTGAAAAGTATTTTACTCAAGCAAAAGCCTCACCTCAGCTGATATTGCAAGAGTCTATAATTTAGAAACTTTTTTCTTATAGTGAATATATGTCTTGGTTTTGAAGATGATTGAGGTTTTTCATAGTTGGGTATTATATTTATAAACTCTCGTCTCAAATTATAAATTCTAGTGACTATTTTTTGTCTAGATTTTTGTTCAAATCGTATTGTTTTCCTAAATTAAGAAGTTAATTCCTAAGTTGTAATCGTAGGTTGCTCAAAGTTTCAGTGAATACTGTTGGTTAAATCCTATGGGGGTAGGTCATGGTTTTTTCTATCTTAAGTAAGAAGTTTTTCACATAAATATCTCTTGCTATTTACCTTATGGAATTTCTATTTATGTTTTTGTTATTCTTCTACATTCTCATAAAGAGACCTACTGGAAAATCAACTCTTAGCTATCAATTGGTAACATAGTTGTTCATCCATAAGGTTAACACATAGGAAAGATACTATTTAAGATGGTAGCTCCTTAGTATCTTGAGAAAGGACAATCAACTACTCGACCACCAATTTTAATGGTCAATTTTGTTACTAGTAAAAGACTAGAATACACTCTTTTATCAAAGAAGGTAATAGTAAGTTAGAGATGTTATCTGTGATTTTACCTATGTCCCAATAGAGCCAACAAAATAAGGAGATACTTCTCAATTTTTTCCAAAGAGCAGAAAGGATTTTACTGAAACTGATTGAAAGAGAATTAAGAAGAATTTCAAAAGAAAATAAGATTCTTGTTTGTGGTATAGGACTTATTGTGTACAATTGGTCTCCTCTTATAAATTTTCTAAGAGATAAAGAAATCTTTATAGAGTTCTCATGGGGGGATAATTGAAGTGAAGAAATCAAAGAATGATATGCTTACAACTTAGTATAAGTTGTTCAAGATGAGAAAAAGAGAATTGATTTAGGATATGCACACTCAATTCACATCTGTTATGAATGAACTCAAGTGTCTTGGAGAAAATATCAAGATGTACAATTTTGTCAAGAAGATTTTGAGTATCATTTGTCTCTCATGGGAAAGCAAAGTCAACACCATTACAGAGGCTAAAGATTTTCCAAAAATGACTATGGATTAACTTATTAGAAATGTAAAAACTTACGATCATAAAAGAAAAAAGGATTCTTCCAGGAGTGATACCAATAAGGAATATTCCATGGTCATAAAGACTAGAAAAGATAATTGAAGTGAAGAGAAACAAACCAAGGCTTATCTCACTCAAGGATTTCAAATAATGTTGAGAAGTCAAATTTTTCAAAATAGAGAAAACTGAACTATGGTATTTAGAACAATGATTGTTGTTTCAAGTGTAGAAAACTAGGTCACTTTATTGAGTAATATCCTCTCTAAAAGAGGGACAACAAAGAATACATTAAAATATATATTAAAGGAAATCGAAGAGGGGACCAAGTTTTTGATAGGTTCAGAGGAAGAGAAACAAATGATGAAATGAACAAACAAGCCATGGTTCCATAAGGAGATGTATCAAGTGAGTTTGAACCCTAATAAAATGATTAGCATACTTCCATGATTTCTCATGAAGAAAAACCTAAAAGGTTTGTTTCATTATTTACATTTATGACCAATTTTGACAAGTAAATAGAGGATAAAGTAAGTTTCATTGATGTTCAAAAAAATTTGAAAACTTATTCTAATAGGGACTGAGATACTTTAGCAAAATGTTTATATTCTTATAACATAATATGGTAGAATAAAAAGAGTACTTTTTATGCCCTAACTATCTATGATTAAACAAACCTTCTTGTCATCAGGAATGCACCATCTAGATGGAGATGCAATAAATGCTAAGTGTGAAAATGATAATTTTAATGTTAAACAATCAATGTTTCTTTAAATCTTATTTGCAAAAAAAGAAGAAGCCAGCAAGGTTCAGGTTGATCTTGATACTGTTCTTAGTAAAATAAATCTTTATCTTGAAGCCTCAGTAGATCACAAAAAATGTCTTGAAAAGAAGTTAATTGAGACAAAGGAGGATCATAAAAGATATCTTTAGGAGACTACTTCATTATGAATTCTTATTCAAATAGATAATCTAAAGTCCAACTCTTTAGATGGTCATTAGTCTTAAAGAAACAAGAAACCTTTCAATCCATATAGCAAGTATTTATTTGTACCTATAAATTGGCTATGAACTTATTATGGTTCTATTGGTTATTATAACCATTATTTAAGTCCTTTCTCAATGACAGAAAGAGGAATTAAGAATATTTTGAATCTACCAAAAAATCAAGGGGACCAGGTTCCTTTAAAAAAAGCTCACAATACTAGACTGGACTAAAAGACGTCTTATTTATCCATTGGTCAACACCAAGATACCTAAGCTCATTTGGGTTCCCAAAATCAAAAAGAAATTTGATAGGGAGGTCGGAGTGAAAAAAAACAGTCAAATCAGACAATGAAAGTACATGGTTAGTGGTTTCTCTAAGGATAAGATTAGCAAAATATGTATATCATCACTCAGTTACTACAGTTGTAAAGACTATATGTCTTCTAAATTAACAAAAAAAAAGGTGATATGTCATATAGCAAGATAATTTCCTCAAAAATTCTGTATCTATGTTTCTGAAAAGAATAATGTGTTGATCATTTAAGAAGGAATATGAAACACCCTAGGTTCGGACCCTTTAAAAATTTCATGGATTTCTAGATTTTGTACATAATATGACTTGTAAATACCAGATGTATAATGAGGTACGGTTGGTATGATATTGGCCATATGCTAACTAGTGTTGGTTGGTAGGTTGGATTGATTTATGGAATGGGTACGAGGCATATGGTTGGTGAAGGGTTGAAAGTTTTTAGTTTTTCCTTCACATAATCTGAAACTTAGTAACTTAACTTAGATCTGAGTACGAGTGGCTCACTATGAGTCTTAAGGAATGAAATTCTTCTTCATTGATAGTTACAACTAAAGGCATGTTTTATACAATGTTTTTATGGTATGATTATTGTATGGTTTTGCGGGTTTTAAATATATGTTGGGTTTTTGTATTAAATGCTTGGTTATGGTTTTCCTACATTTTAATTATGATATTCCATGCTTTAATGGTGGTTTGGACAATTTGTTTCATGGGATTTGTTAATTGGTAATTAGATTTGGTTTTGGAAACACTATGTCGCTAACATGTTTGATAAAATGCCTATGAGAATGCTTTTACAATATAATTGGACTTTTAATGGAACTATTTCATGGTATGGTTATGTAATGGAACCCTACATGGTATAAATGGTTTGGAATGACTAAATGGTAAGGTTTTAGTTAATTAAAAATCCTTGTTGTGTACAAGGGAATCTCCAAAGTAAACGTGTTAATGAACAACTTGTGGGGTACATGGGATTCCCCCATGCGAACTTAATAATGTAACACTTGTAGGGTACATGGGATTCCCCCAAGTTTACTTGATAATGTAATAAATGGTTATTTAACGACATTGTTTGCAAGCTATAGTCGGTATGACGATACCACTACTCATAGCCTTTGTTAATAATAATAGCTTAATAGTTTGGTTGGATGGTAATAGTTTTAATTGGGAAATAATGGTGAGGTGTGCTAGCTAACCGTAAAGGTACAGTCCAATGGATGGACACTGGAATCTCATGTTTTTTGGCATGAGGATTTGTCATAGGAACAATATATTATACTATGAGGTACATGGGAATCCTCTATGTACATCGTACATATGTATTATGGAGAGTGAAGGGTACTCAGAAATCTTCTACTCTTACGGTATCTCCAGTTTGTGAGTCTACACAAATCTGGTCCAACTCAGGGGGTTACACTGGACCCGTATGGCTCATGGGTAGTTTCAGGACGGTTAAACTACACATACCCAGGTTAATGGTTTTAAAGGCATGCTAAACCCAACTCTCTTTCCTCATCTATTTGTATATATATATATATATATGTATGGTTGTGTTCATATGGTTTCTTTACTTAGTTTAACTAGATGGCATTATTTTATTCTTATCCTAAGTTCATGCTAGTGTTCACCCACTAACCCATATTTGGGCGGCTGTAATCCCATACAATACAGGAACCAACTATTCTACTCCTCATACTTAGTGATCAGATTTGGGATAACCTATTAGATTAAAGTACAGAGATTTCATATTCTTGAAGGCTCCATTTCATATCATGGATATCTTTACATACTTTGGTTATTTTATGGATATTAGTTTTGGATATGGTATGGTATGTCCAAACTAAATATTGTTTTTCTTTTTGTTGGAGGTTTGTGAGACTACTATGGTTTAGAATGGGTGGTTTCGGTAGTGGTGTCAGCCTCAGTATTGGTATTGGTATTGGGGCTAATACCATTGGACTGAATTTATGATTTTTCCATCCTTTTATGCTATGTTATAAACAGGAACATTGTTTTTATATTGGTTTGGTTATGGTTCATGGTTTGTAATAGATGGTTTGACTTGTTTGGGTTAGTCACTCTTATAGACCTATCACAAATTCTAGAATAGTAATAAACACTATCTTGTTATATGTTCAGAATTCATCCAACTCAGGGTATGTATAATGGAGGTTAGGTTAGGTAACAGGTGTGGTCCCTAATCCTGGATCGACTTGGGATGCCCATTACGACCAGGCCCCAGTTTGGTTCGTGTCAAGTTGGTATCAGAGCCTTAGGTTCATGGTCAATTGGGAGTCCAAAAATCTGTGTCAAGTAGAGTCTTTTTTAAATGTGTGTAATATGCCACTTTTATAAGGGAGAGTCTACAAGGCATTTAGGAAATGTTTCTCTTCTTTGTGTTCTATTTTCAAGCTTGGGGTCTTGACATGAACCAAACCAGTGCCTGATTGTAATGGGCATCCCAAGTCTAACAGTACTGGGGACCACCCCTATTACCAAATCCAACATCCAAATATGCATACCCTGAGTCAAATAAATTTTTAATATATAACAAGATAGCATTTATTATAATACTAGACTCTGGATAGGTCTATAATCGGGACCAACCCAAGCAAGTCTAACAAACAACAATAACCAAACCAATATAAAAACTAAGTTCTTTTTCATAACATAATATAAAAGGATGGAACAATCATAAATATAGTCCAACGATATCAGCCTCAATACCAATGCCAATACAAAAGTGAAATACCATGGTTTCTGGGACTTAGAAAATTTCCTAGAATTCTAGTCTCTATACCCAAAATGACTCATTGGTATGAGCCATATATTAGGTATAAATGGTATGGTCCAGTCGTATGCTGACCATTATTGGTTGGTGAGACGGATTTTGATCACTATAGTAGGTATGATTTGCTATTATGAGTTGTATGGTTGGACATAAATTGTTTGGTTCCTTTACTTAACTATATACTTGGTAACTTAAATTGGATCAGAGTGTGAGTGGCTCACCAGGACCCATAAGCCAGTGTATGAGTCATACATAGGACTCGTATGGTGATCAGTGTTCAAACCTCCTAGATTTTATTCTACTAGGAGTACAGTTTATGGGTACTTGTCATGCACTTGAATAGAAATTGGTTTTAGGTGTTTCATACCTTGGATAGTGCTGGGTTCAAAAGGGAGACCAAGGGTACGAGTGGTGGGTACCACTTATAGAGGGATGATACGACTTTTCAGGGTCAGTCGTATCCCTGTGGCAGGATTTTTGTGCAACTTAAGTGGGTGTATTCTGTACATTTCCCCACTTATCCTAATAAGTTCCCATGACTTGTATTGCTCTTAGGAGGTTATTTTCCCTATTATTGTATTCTTAAATTCTTAGAAAACACTCTTAAATCCTCTTTAGAGTTCTTGGGCAAAGGAAGCTAGGGTTTCATCTTAATGAATAAATTGGGGCTTGTCATGGTGATTTATCTCCATCATCATCTTAGTTTAATGCATGGTCTCTCTTCATTGTTAGTTCCAACTAAAGGCATGGTTTTATACAACGCTTTTATGATGAATGTTGTATAATTTTGGGTTTTCACATATGGTTTAGGTATTTTGGTTTTAAATGCTTGGTTATGGTTTTCCCATGTTTTAAATGTGTTTTTATATGCATTAATGGTGGTTTTGGATAATTGGTTGCATGGGAATGGTTCATTGGTATTGGACTTTGGTTTTAGAAGTACTATGCCCCTAATGTGTTTGATAAAATTCCTTTAACAATATTTTCACTATAGCATTGATTTTTCAATGGAACTTATGCATGGTTTAAACTTGGTAATTGAACTCTAAATGATATAAATAGTTTAAATAGTTTTAAATGGATTGAAAAGGCCTTGATGGCCATGGTTTTGATTAATTAGAAACATATGGGGAACATAGGAATCCCCTAAGGTTTTGCTAAGGATAATACTTGGAAGTTATTATTGGTATGATAATACCACTACTCATAGCCTTGGTTTATAATAATGGAATAATGGTTTGATTGAAAGATGGAGATCCCGGGGGGATTTAACCTGGAAACTCATATTTTCTGATATGAGGTTTGGTCCGAGATACTGTGCACATGATGTCACACTACATATTTTAGGGTATGTACTAGTCATCCTATTTTTTCTTCCCTGGTAGTGCAGCTTCACACACTAGGTCCTGTTAGCAGGGGGATCTGAACCCACGTAGCCCAAGGGTAGTTTAGGATGACAAAGCTACATAACCCAAGTAAAGGTTTTAATTATATGCTAAACTCAATCCCCATTCCCAGCAAGGTTAAATATTTGTATGGTTGTGTGAATATGGATGGATTTTACTTTGTTTAATAAATGACATTATTTTATCCTTATCATGAGTTCATGTTAGCATTCACCGCTAACCCATCTTCGGGTGTTGTGTCCCCCACATGATGCAGGAACCGGCCGTTCCCCTCCTCCTACTTAGAAATTTCAGACTTTGGGGTCAGTATTAGGATTAAAATGGTGACCTTCCATCATTCTAAAAGGCTCCATTTCATAGATGTTATTTTATGCTTATACTTATTTATGGATATTATTTTTGGCTATGGTAGGTGGCATATCCTAATTGTATTTCGGTATTTTTTAGTTAGAGGCTTTATTGGCACCGCTATGGGTTGGAATGGGCATGGTCGATAGTTATGTCAGCTTTAGCATTGGTATTGGTATTAGGGTCGATAACGGTAGATGATATTATTAGTTTTTCCTTCATATTTTAGTTTGGGATTAATCATATTATGTTTTTGATCTTATTTGTTTATGGCCTAGTTTATGGACCTTGGTTCGATATTAGTTTGGCTTGGTGGTTTAGTTGGTGTAGTTTTGTGGATGGGATGACTTATTAGGGATGGTCTAGGAGTAGACCTATCTCAAAGTCAGTCCTTGTTCGGTTATGTTATCTTGTTATATGTTTAGAATTCAGCTAACTCAAGAATGCTAATGGTGGTTGGGTTGGGTAATGGGTCTGGTCTCGAGTCTGGGTCAGACTTGGTATGCCCATTATGATAAGGATCTAGGTCGGGCCAGGTCAAATTGGTATCTGAGCTTTAGGTTTATGGTCAATTGAGAGTCCATAGAGTCGTGTGTGGTTGAGTCTATTTTAAGGGTGTGTGGTGTGCCACACTCATATGATAGAGGCTACAAGGTATTTTGAAATATTTCACTTTCTTGGTATTCTATTTTCAAGCCTAGAGTCTAAGTCCTAGAATTCTTCTCTAATCTATGGTTGTTCACTTTTTAGATCATGCCTCGACGATCTTGAACACAAGGAAACTCTTCAATCCCATCTGGTAATAATGTTGATAAAATACGTTCTACGTTGGGAGTTTATCTTCGATCTTAGGGACTTATCCCCGATAGTTCTGGAGTTCCTCCAGTTGCTAGTAGTCCTTCACAGGGTGAGGTGACTAATGAAGAATTTTTCCAGTCTATTCATACTATTGCTTAATTGGTTACAGATCAATTGAGTGGTATACGTCAAGTGGGTTGTTTGTTGAGGCCACAAGGGTTAGTTAATTTATAATACCAAATCCTCCTACTTTTACTAGTGTAAAGGTGGAGGAGTGTCCTCATGGTTTCTAGGATGAGATGGAGAAGATATTCAGGGTGATGCAGGCTGCTAATATGAATGGTGTAAGCTTTGCAGCTTATCAACTCGACGATATTGCATCCTAATGGTACAAATAGTGGGATAGAGATAGTGGTGATTTGGAGGAGTCAACCTTATGGGATGCTTTTTTTGGTGCTTTTCTAGAAAATTTCCTTCCTCAAGAGACAAGGGAAGCTAAGATATAGGATTTTGTGAATCTTAAGTAAAGGAGAATGTTTATCAAGGAATATGCCTTGAAATTTCACTAGCTACCAAGGTATGCTCCTGATTTGGTGGCTGATATAAAGGCGAGAATGGGAATGTTTGCTTTTGGGCCATCTTGATATTTGATCTTGGAAAGCAAGACTGCTTTGCTGATTAAAGATATAGACATTTCTATGTTGACTATCTACATGTAGTAAGTACAGGATAAGAAAATAAATTAGGTAGAGTTTAGAGATAGGCAGGGTAAGAGGAGATGTTTTTGGATCATGGAGGCGCTCAGTCGCAAGTTGGTTGGGATGGAGGAAAATGACCCAAGAAGAAGTGGAGGAGTTCTAGTTTCTTCTCTTCTACTAGCACTCCTTACCCATGGTAGTCGGGTGATAAGCGTCGATAAGGTAGTGATAATTTCCCAGCATAGGGTGCCCAATCTCAAGTTAGTAGGGGTTATTTGTCTTCTTCATGCCTTTCTTGCCAATTTTGTGGTCTTCTTTATCGAGGTTATTATGATGAAGAAAGGGGCAATATTTTAAATATAGCCATCCAGGCCATATGCTCAAGAATTGGCCAGTTAGTTAGGGAGCTTCGAGAGTGATCAATGCTTTGATTGTTTTATCTTCTACTCTTGTGCCTAGTGGTGTGGCTTTAATATCTACTCCTACTTCTGGTATCTACACTGGATGAAATAGATTATATGCTCTTGCATCTCTAAAGGAATCTGAGGCATCACCTGATGTCGTTATTTATACATTACAACTTTTTTCTCGTGACATGTATTATCTTATTTATCTGGGGTTCACTTTTTCTTATATGACCCCATTTATTGCTATATGTATTGGTTTTGATCCGGAGGTTATTTCAAATCTTTTTATATTTCTACTTTGGTACGTGACTCAGTTATTACTAACAGAGTCTATAGGAAGTGTGTGGTATCATGTGCTGCTGGCAATGTGTGGTATCATGTGTTGCTGGCAAACTTTGGTGGATTTTTTTAAACTTGATATGGTGGTTTTTGATGTTATTATATGGATGGATTGGTTACCCTCTTGTTATGCATCCTTTGATTGTCGGAATTGTAAGGTTATCTTTAGGTTCCGTGGTGAATCGCTCATAAAGTGGAAAGGTGGTTCCCTAGCTTCTAGGGGGAGGTTTATTTTTGATATTAGATCTTAGAGGTTAATCTCCAAAGGTTGTCTTTATCACTTGGTCTGGGTTAAAGATTCTAACTCAAAAGGTCCTTCTTTACAGTCAGTTTTGATGGTAAATGAGTTTCTTGAGGTCTTTCAAGATGATCTTCGGGGTGTTTCTCTTGATGTGGAAATAGATTTTGGTATCGATCTAGTTTTGGACACTCATTTAATATCTATTCCTCCTTGTAGAATGGCTCTGGATGAGTTGAGGAAAATCAAGGAGCAACTAAAGGATCTTCTAGATAAGGGGTTTATTCATTCTAGTGTATCCCCATAGGGTGTACTGGTGTTGTTCATATGCAAGAAGGATGGTTCCTTTCAGATATGCATTGACTATCGCCAAATAAATATGGTAACGGTCAAGAACAAGAATTCTCTTCCAAGGATAGATGGCTTATTTGATCAGTTTCAAGTTGCCAAGTTCTTTTCTAAGATAGATATTTAGTCTGGGTATCATCATCTTAAGATTAGGGAGGAGGATATCCCTAATATGGTTTTTCATACTTAGTATTCGCACTTTGAATTCTTGGTGATGTCAGGTTTGACTAATTACCCAGCGGTATGTATAGACTTGATGAACAGGGGTTTTAGGAAGTTCTTAGATCTCTTTGTTCTTGTGTTTATGGATGACATCATGGTGTATTCCAAAAGTGAGGTGGATCATGATAATTACCTACGTGTTGTATTGCAGACCTTGAAGGAACTAAAGTTGTATGCCAAGTTCTCCAAGTGTGAGTTTTGGTTGAATAGTATGATTTTTCCTTGTCATGTTATTTCTGGCGAGGGAATCATGGTGGATCCTCAAAAGTTGGTTCTGGTTAAATAGTGGCCTAGACCTATGACTCCAATTGACATTCGAACCTTCTTGGATTTTTTTGTGTATTATTGGCTATTTGTGGAGTTTTTTACGATGATAGATGCTCCTTTGACTATGTTGACTTAGAAAAAGGTGAAGTTTTCTTGGTCAGATGCTTGTGAGGGGAGTTTCAAGAAGTTGAAGCATAACCTAACTTCAGCTCCAATTTTGATATTTCCTAAAGAAAAAAAGGGTTTGTAGTTTATTATGATGAATCTAGGGTGGGACTCAATTGTGTCTTGATGCAGCATGGGAAGGAGATTGTCTATGCTTCTAGGCAGTCAAAGGTGCATGAGAGGAATTATCTTACTCATGATTTGAAGCTGTTAGCGATGGATTTTGCTTTAAAAAATTGCTGGTATTATATGTATGGAGTACACGTACAAATCTTTTCTACTCATAAGAGTCAACAGTATGTGGTCACTCAGAAGGAGTTAAATCTTAGGCAAAAAAGATGGTTGGAGCTTCTCAAAGACAATGACATAAGCCTTCACTATCGCCCAGGTAAGGCTAACATGGTTTTTGATACTCTTAGTGGGTTATCCATGGGGAATTTGTCTCATGTGGAGGAAAGAAAACAAGAATTGGTGAAGGATATTCACCGCTTGGCAAATCTTGGAGTTCGCCTTATGAAATTCGAGGATGGTGGGGTGATGGTACAGGAAGTGGTTTGGTCGTCTCTTAGTGCAAAGATTGAGGAAGGCAAGCGTTAGATCCTATCTAGATGAAAATTAAGAGTAATGTGGGTATGTAGAAAGTAATGGTGTTTGAGAACAGTGGAGTCAGTACTTTATGGTACCAAGGAAGGTTGTGCATTCTTGATGTCAATGGTTTGCAGCAATGGATCTTGGATGAGGCTCATAAATCATGCTACGTTGCACATCCTAGCTCAACCAAGATGTACCATGATCTTAAGGAGATGTATTAGTAGAATGTTCTGAAAAGGGATGTGGCTGATTTTGTGGCTAAGTGCTTGGTGTTTCAATAAGTTAATGTTAAGCACATGAGACCTGGTGGGTTGTATCAAGAAATTTCTTTGCCTGAATGGAAATAGTAGGTAATCAATATGGATTTTGTTACCAGTCTTTCTCGGTCTCGAAATCAATATGTTTCGACTTGACTCATCATGGATAGGATGACAAAGTCTGCTCACTTCTTGCCAATGAGGAATACTTTTTCGGTGTAAAATTATGCAAAGTAATATCTTCAGGAGATTTTGAAGCTGCATGGGGTACTTATTTTGATTATCTCTGATTGTCGTATGTAGTTTTCCTCTTATTTATAGTGGTTTTTTCAGAAGGGATTAGGTATAAAAGTTAGCCTGACTACAACTTTTCATCCTCAGATGAATTGGCAAGTGGAAAGAACTACTTAGACATGGAAGGATATGTTCGGTCGTGTGTGGCTGAATATGGTGGTAGCTGGGTTGAGCATCTACCTTTGGTAGAGTTTACTTAAAACAATAGCTACCATTATAGTATTGGTATAGCCCCTTTAGAGGCATTGTATGGTAGGAGGTGTACACTTCCTAATGGTTGGTTCAAGTTTAGTGAGGCGGGTATGTTCGGTTTAGATTTGGTCTATCAAGCTATGGAAAAGGTGAAAGTGATTCAGGATAGGCTTAAGGCTGCCCAAAGTTGCCAAAAGTCCTATGCGGATGTAAGGCGTAGAGACTTGGAGTTTGAAGTTTGGGATATGATGTTCCTCAAGGTATATCATATGAGGGGAGTAATGCAGTTTTGAAAAATGAGAAAGCTCAGTCCCCGGTAAATTGTTCCATATGTTGTTTTGCGAAAGTTTGGAAGTGTTACTTCTGAATTAGAGTTTCCTTCTCGTTTGATCTCCATTCATATGATATTTTATGTCTCCGTATTGAGAAACTATCATGGTGATCCTTCTTCAATTGTTCCTTTAGAGGGGTTGGGTATCTCAAACTCTCTGTCTTATGAAGAAGTCCCTATTGAGATCTTAGATAGGCAGGTTCGTTGGTTGCGAACTAAGGATGTGACTTAGGTTAAGATTCTGTTGGGGAACCATAAGGTGGAAGAAGCTACATGGGAAGTGGAGGAGGACATGAATTCCAAGTTTCTACATTTGTTTTCTACTCTTGGGATTCGTATGAAAGGTATGTATGTTCAACACATTTATTTTCTTAGTTTGTTAAAGGAAATATTAACATTTTTACCTATCTATTTTCAACTTCATTAAAGATTGGAAATATATTTGATAATGCAAATGACTCGTGCATATGGTGAGCCATACCTTGTCTGTCATTCAGTGAAGAATCTTCCTAGTGGGAGAGACTAAAAACCCTGGTTTTTGGACCTTTAAAAATTTCATGGGATTCTAGTCTCTTTACCAAATACAACTCATATGTATGATCCATATGTTAGGGTAGAAATGGTATGGTCAAGTAGTATGCTAACCAGTGTTGGTTGGTGGGATGGATTTTGGTCAATGGAATGGGTAAGACTTGGTAGTATGAGTCATATTGTTGAATACGGGTCATTTGGTTGCTTCACTTAACCTTAGACTTGGTAACTTAAGTTTGATCTGAGTACAAGGGGCTCAATAGATGCCATAAGCCAGGGTACGAGTCATACGCAGGACTCGTATGGTGGTCAGTGTTCAAAACTCCTGGATTCAATTCTTCCTGGGGTATGGTTTATGGGTACTAATCTTGTACTTGAATATGACTTAGGTTTAGGTGTGTCGTACCTTGGATAGTGTTGGGTTCAAGTGGGAGGCCAACAGTACGAGTGGTAGGTACCACTCGTACTGGGAGGATATGACTCGTAAGGGTCAGTCGTATCCCTATGGCAGGATTTTGGTGCAGCTTAAGTAGGGGCATTTTGAACATTTTCCCACTTATCATAATAATGTCCCACAACTTGTATTGCTCTTGGGAGGTTATTTTCCCTATTATTCTATTCATAAACACTTGGAAAACACTCTTAAATCCTCTCTAGAGTTCTTGGGCAAAGAAAGCTTATCTAAAGGACTAAATTGGGGCTTGTCTTGGTGATTTCTCTGCATCATCATCTTGGTTTAAGGCATGTTCTCTTCCCTCATTGTTATTTCAAACTAAAGTCATAGTTTTATACAATGTTTTTATTATTTGAATGTTGTATGATGTTGGGTTTTCAAATATGATTCGGGGGTTTTGGTTATAAAATCTTTGTTATGATTTTCCCATGTTTTAACAATGCTTTTATATGCATTAAGGGTTGTTTTGGATAATTGGTTACATGGGAAAGGTTCTTTGGTAATGGACTTTTGTTTTGGAAATACTATGGCCCCAATAATTTTGATAAAATGCATTTAACAATGTTTTTACTATAACATTGATTTTTCATTGGACCTTATACATGGTTTAAAAATGGTAATGGAACCCTAAATGATATGGTTTAAATGGTTTTAAATGGATTTGAAAGGCCTTAGTGGCCATGGTTTTGGTTAATTGGAAATCATATGGGGTACATGGAAATCCCCTAAGGTTTGGCTAAGGATAATACTTGGAAGTTATTATTGGTATGACGATTCAACTAGTAATAGACTTGGTTTATAATAATATAATAATGATTTGGTTGGAAATTGTTTTAATTGGGTTTAAAGGAGGGAAGTGTAGCAAAGTCATGGAAGGTGAAGGTCCCGAGGAGATCTTAACTAGAAACTCATATTTGTCAATGTGATGTTTGGTCCTAAAGACTGTGCACATGATGTCACGCTATATATTTTGTGGGATGTACTAGTCATACCAGGTTTTCTTCCCTGGTCGTGCAGCTTCATACACTGGGGCCCTTTTAGCAAGGGGAGCTGAACCCATATATCCCGTGGGTGGTTTAGAATGACAAAGCTACACATCCTAGGTAAAGGTGTAATTGACATGCTAAACCCGGTCCCTTTTCTTAGTATTTTTATATATATGTATGGTTGTGTGCATTTGGATGGTTTTTACTTGGTTTTATAAATGGTATTATTTTATCCTAATCTCTAATTCATGCTAGCGTTCACCCGCTAACCCATGTTCTGGTACTGTACCCTCACGCGATGCAAGAACTGACCATTCCACTCCTCCTGCATACCAATTTAGGACTTCGGGGTCAGCATTGGGATTGAAGTAGTGAACACCCTTTATTTCGGAAGGCTCCATTTAATGGATGTTATTTCATACTTTTACTTATTTATAAATATTGGTTTTTGCTATGGTTGGGGGCATATCCCAACTGTATCTTCATATTCTTTTGGTTATAGTGTTTATTGTATTGCTATGTGTTGGAATGGGCAGGGTCGTTAGTGGTTCAGCCTTAGCATTGGTATTGGTATTAGGGCTAATACCGGTTGATAATATTCTTGGTTGTTCCATCATATTTCATTTTGGGATTAATCATATTATATTTTGGATCTCATTTGGTTATGGCCTGGTTTATTGCCCTTGGTTCGATAATGTTTTGGCTTGGTGGTTTGGGTTATATGGTTTAGTGAACGGGATGGCTTAGTAGGGCTGGTCTACGAATAGATATATCTAAAAATTAGTCATTTTCCGGTTATGCTATCTTGTTATATGTTCGGAATTTAGCCTACTTAAAGTAAGCTAATAGTGGTTGGGTAGGGTAATAGGGTGGTCTTCTATCCCAGTCGGACTAGGAACGCCTATTATGACAAGGCCCAAGGTCGGGTTATGTCATAAGGTTGACATTAATACCGACATCATATTCCAACCCTTAGTAGTCACACAAAGACTCTAACCTAGAGAAAAACCATATCATGTTGGGGCATGCCACTAACCATAGCCAAAAGCAATATCCATAAAATAACCAAAGTATGTAAGACATCTATGATATGAAATGGAGCCTTTTAGAATATGTAAGATCACCGCATCAATCTAATAGTTGATCCCAAACCAATCACTAAGAAGGAGGAGTAGAATGGTTGGTTCCTGCATCGCGTAGGGATACAGTAGCCTGAAGATGTGTTAGCAGGTGAATGCTAGGATAAGATAATTCCATCTAGTAAAACCAAGTAAACCAACCATATGCATACAACCTAAAAATATACATATATACACATATATAACTATGCCGGGAAAGGGAACCAATTTTAGCATACATTTAAAACTATTAACCTTGGTATGTGTTGCTTAATCATCCAAGAATAACCCAGGGGCTATATAGGTCTATTGTAACCCCCTAAACAGGCCCCGATGCATATAGCCGCACGAACCGGAGATACCATAAGAGTAGGGGATTCCCGAGTACCCTTCGATCTCCATGATACATATGTACAGTCTACTTAGAGCATTCCCAAGTACCACATCGTATCATATATGGTCGCTATAACCAACCCTCATGTCGGCAAACATGATTTTCCAGTTTCCTTCCATTGGACTCGCACCTTTATGGTTAGCTATCTCACCCCGCCATTATTACCTAATTAAAACCATTACCATCCAACCAAACCATTTATCTATGATTATTAACAAAGGCTATAAGTAGTGGTAATTTCATACCGAGTATAGCTTGCTTCCTTTGCCAACCTTTTATTTAAATAGATTCCTATTTACACATGTATTACATTATCAAGTTAACTTGGGGGAATACTGATTACCCTAAAAGATTCAATTATTAAGTTGGCTTGGGGGAATCCCATGTACCCCATAAGTGATCATTATAATTTTTACTTGGGGGATTCCCTTGTACCCTACAAGGAAGTTCAATTAACCATAACCAAGACCACCAAACCTTACCATTTAACCATTTCAAACCATTTTAACAATTTATACCATTTAAGGTTCTGATACCAAACCATACCATGCAATAGTTCCACTAAAAGTCCAATAGTATAGTAAAAGCATTATCAAAGGCATTTTATCAAAAATATTAGGGCGTAGTATTTCCAAAGCCAAATCAAATTACCAACATACCATTCCCATGCATCCAATTTTCCAAACTTCCATTAAAGAATGTATAAGAACAATTAAAACATAGGAAAACTAGAACAAATCATTTAATACCAAATCCCTAAAACCATACAATAATTATTCCATAAAACAATATATAAAAAATGCCTTTAGTTGGAACTAATAGTGTAGGATGAGTACATTTTAGATTATGAAGATGATGGAAAGAAATCACCCGTACAATCCCCAAATTTATCTTTTAGATGAAACCCTAGCCTTCTTTTACACAAGAGCCTTTGAGAGAACTAGAGAGAGTTTCTAAGTATTTAAGATTTGAATAATAGGTTAAATGATGTCCCAGTAGTGATATAAGTCAGGGGGCCTTAAAAGGTTAAGTGCGGATATATCCAAATTACCCCCAACATAAACTGCTTAACATTCCCATCAAGTGGTATGATTCCCCCATACTAGTCGTAACCTTCAATATAAGTGGTACCTATCACTGTTAACTAGGCCTCCCCCTTCAACCCAATAATTTCCAGCATATGAATTATCCAAACCAAGTCTTATCCAACCATACGATCGATACCCCAAAACTATATCCCTAGCAGAATAGACCAAAGAAAGTTTGAACACTGTCTACCATACGAGTTAATGGTATGAATCATACCCTAACTAAAGGCTCATAGTGAGCCACTTATACTCAGATCCAAGTTAAGTTACTAAGTCCTAAATTAAGTAAAGGAAAAACCTAAACCATTCAACCCGTCACCAACCATACTACTCGTACACACCAAGTCGTACCCATTTCAAAAACCAACAAACCCACCAACTAATACTATTTAGCATACGAACAAGAGCATACCAACCATACCTCATTATATGGCTGGTACCCATAAGTCAGATGATGTCAAGAATATAAAAATACAAGAAATTTTCTAAGGGTCCAAATCTGAGGTGTTTAAGCCTTGAGCCCTGGAATCTTCTCTAATTCTATTTGTTTACTTTTTAGACAAGCCTCAAGGATCTAAAGTTCATGAAAACTTCACTATTCCAATTGGGGATGATGGTTATGGGACGTGATCTATTTAGGGAATCCATACTCGGTGTAGTGGTCCAGTCTCTAATATTTTTGGGGTTGCATCGGTTGAGACAAGTCATTCTTAAGGTGTGGTGATAAATGCAGAATTTCATCAGTTCGTTTATATTACTGCTCAGTTGGTTGTTGCTCAGGATGAGCAGGGTGTATTTGGTGTTTTATCTGCTGAGGCCACAAGGGTTGGCTAATTTATGAAAATGAATCCTCCTACTTTTATTGGTGTGGAGGTAAAGTAGGATTCTTAGGGTTTGTTGGATGAAATGGAGAAAATCTTCAGGGTGATTCAGGCCATGTAGATGGAAGGAGCTAATTTTAGTGCTTACCCACATAAAGATATGACATACTAATGGTGTGAGGAGTGGGATAGGGAAAGAGGTGATGTTTGAGGAGTCTACTTTATGGGAGACTTTCTTTAATGCTTTTCTTGGTAGATTTTTTCCTTAGGAGTTGAGGAAAGAGAAGGCGAAGGATTTTATTAATCTGAGACAAAGGAAAATATCGATCAAGGAATATGCCTTTAAATTTCACCAGCTGTCTAGGTATGCTCTGGAATTAGTGTTTGACATGAGGACCAAGATGAGAAATTTAAATCTTAGACTATTTCGGGACTTGATCCTTAAAAGCAAGACTGTATTACTTATCAAGGATACGGGAATTTCTAGGTTGATTTTTCATGTGCAGTAGGTGGAAGACGAAAAGAGAAAATAAGCTAAGTTTGAGGAAAGATAGGGTAAGAAGTTCAATTCATCTGAATAGGTTGGTGCTTAACAATAAGGTGGTCGATATGGTAGTAAGTGGATAAAGAAAAAGTGGGGGAATTCTGGTTCCTTCTCTTCAACTAGTGCTCTTTACCCAAAATATTTGTATGATAGGCGTTAGCAGGGTGGCAATAATTTTAAGGCATAGGGTGCCCAATCTCAGGCAAGTAGGGCACAGTGGGCCTCATCATTTTGTCCTTATCGATTATGTGGTAGGTTTCAAAGGGGTATCTATGATAAGGGGAGGGACAAATATTTCAAATATGGCCAGACATGCCATATACTTAGAAACTGTCCTATTGGTAAGGGTGGTTTGGGAGTGAGTAAGGCCTGAGTAGCTTCAGTGGATTCATCTTTTTCTCCAGCACCAAAAGGTTCTACTTTTGCATCTATTTTTTCTTCAAGTACTGAAGCAGGTAGGAATATGTTATATGCCCTTGCTAATTGTCTAGAATCTGAGGCATCACCTGATGTGGTGAATGGTACATTAAAACTCTTTTATCATGACATATATTATTTACTTGATTCGGGGTGGGTCCACTCCTTCTTATGTGGCCCTATTTGTGGTTGTGCATTTTGGCTTTGATCTCATGGTTATTTTGGATCCATTTTCTATTTCTACCTTGGTAAGTGACTCTGTGATTGCTAAAAGAGTCTATAGGGGGTGTGTGGTATCTATTGGTAGTAGGAAAACTTTGGTGGATTTGTTTGAACTTGATATGGTGGATTTTGATGTTATTATAGTGATTCATTTTTTACACTCTTGTTAAGCATCATTAGATTGTCAGAACCGTAAGGTTTTCCTTAGGTTCCCTGGTGAACCAGTTATTAATAAAGAGAGTAGTTCCATAGCTCCTAGGGAAAGGTTTATTTCTTATCTTAGATCTCAAAGATTAATCTCAAAAGGGTTTATCTGTCACTTCTTCCAAGTTAAAGATTCTAACTCAAAAGGTTCTTCTTTACATTCAGTTCTGATGGTAAATGAGTTTCCTGATGTCTTTCCAAATGATTTTACTGGCGCTGCTTCAGACAAGGAGATTGAGTTTGGTGTTGATTTGGTTTCAGATACTCATCCATTATCAATTTCTTATTATAGAATGGATCCAGATGAGGTGAGGGAACTCAAGGTGCAACTGAAGGATCTTTTGGATAAGGGTTTCATCCATCCTAGTGCATCCATGTAGAGTGCACCGGTGTTATTCATGTGAAAGAACAATAACAATGGTCCCTTCGGATGTGCATTGACTATCAACAATTGAATAAGCTAACAGTTAAGAACAAGTATGCTCTCCTAAGGATAGATGACTTTTTTGATTAATTGCAAAGTGATAAATTCTTTTGTAAGATCGATCTTTGTTCTAGGTATCATCAAGTTAAGATTAGGGATGCGGATATCCCTAAGATTACTTTTCATACTCGGTATGGGCACTTTAAGTTCTTGATGGTATCATTTGGTTTAACTAATTCCCCAACGGCATTTATCGATTTGATGAACAGGATTTTCAAGCAGTTTCAGGATCTTTTTGTCAATTTGATCATTAATGACATCTTGGTGTACACTATGAGCAAGGTGGATCATACCAATCACCTCTGTGTAGTGTTGCAGACCTTGAAGAAGTAGTTTTCGTATACCAAATTCTCTAAGATTGAGTTTTGGTTGAAAATTGTAACTTTTCTTTTGTCATATTCTTGCTAGTGGGGGATCATGGTGAATCCACAAAAGGTGGTTATAGTTAAAAGGTGGCCTAGACCGATGACTCAAATCGACATTTAAAGCTTCTTAAGTCTGTCTGTGGATTATAGGTGGTTTATGGAAAGTTTCTCGATGATAGCCACCCCATTGACTAAGTTGACTCAAAGAGGGTAAATTTTTCATGGTCGGATGCTTCTGAGGGGAGTTTCTAGAAGTAGAAGGATAAGCTAACTTCAGTTTTGATTTTGACCTTGCTAAAAGGTAATGAAGGGTTTGTGGTTTATTATGATGCATCCCGAATGGGACTTTGTTGTGTTTTGATACAACAGGGTAAGCTGATTGACTATGCTTCTTGGTAATTGAAGGTGCATGAGAGGAATAATCCTACTCATGATTTGCAGATTTTAGCAGTGATTTTTGCTTTGAAAATCTAGCGGCATTATATATATGGAGTGCACGTGGACATCTTTAATGATCGTAAGAGTCTACAGTATGTGTTCACTCAGAATGAGCTTAATCTCAGGAAGAGGAGAAGGTTGTAGCTTCTTAAAAACTACGATATGAGTCGCCATTATCACCCATTAAAGCAAACGTAGTTGTTAATGCTCTTATCAGGTCGTCCATGGGTAGTTTTATAATACCTCGTATGTTTCTAAGCTAGGAAGTGAATAAGTATTCCAACATATGAAATCTCCTATCTAGTGATTCATACTTGAGAACATGACTTACAATGAATATCCTAGTGATAGGATAGCTTATGATGCATTAAGCATGTTCATATGAGTCAATTAAATTAATACAAGCTAAGAGTTTTTGAATCCATCAAGTTTTAGTGTTCGATTTTGCAATGGTCATCTTAGAACTAGTATAACTCGATGAAAATGTGGTATTTTAGCTGATTTAGACCCACCAAATTGTATAGAATCGAATTAGCTTTCCAACGATACATATTTTGCCTTAATCCAATACCCGAGTGAAAAGTTATGCCCATTTTCGTGAGAGATAGTAAGCATAGGCAATTGGTTAGGCGGCGCCCAACCTAAGCATAGGCGATTGGTTAGGCGCTGCCCAACCTAGCTT
Source organism: Capsicum annuum (assembly GCF_002878395.1). Taxonomy (NCBI): domain Eukaryota; kingdom Viridiplantae; phylum Streptophyta; class Magnoliopsida; order Solanales; family Solanaceae; genus Capsicum; species Capsicum annuum. The sequence continues at coordinate 70,150,086 of NC_061117.1, read as the reverse complement.
AGGCAATCACTTAGGCACCGCCTCAGTCAGTTTCAAGTTCCAAAAACACTCCGTTTTGAGTTATTTTAAGGGTAATTAAGTCTTTTAACACTCCTTACACGTCCCTAAACTTAACCCTATGAAATATATAGCTTCTGAACATATTACAACCCTATTATCATCTCAAATCTCATCATCTAAGAGAACTAAAATAGAAAAACAACTAGGGTTGCGTAACTAAGCTTAAAGATCCGATTTCAACGAAATCCCTCCGTCAATCATCAAGAATCTTCCTTCTAAGGTATGCGTGAGTTGATTTATGGAACCCTTTCATCCATAAAGTTCAAAAACCCTCTTTTTATTATAAAGTATGATTTGTATAATATTGGGTGTTGATGATCATGTTGTTGATATTGTGTGATTCCCAAGATGGAATCTTTATATGTTTTTTTGAATTTCATGATATCATACGAGTTGGAAACATGTAAATTTGGTTGTTCATGATGTGTAATTTGATGATTTCAGCTATGCTTAAGATGTGTATGTAAGGTGTTTGATAAAATGCCTAAGGAACTAGAAACCATGCAATATAGCTAAATTGTGACTAAGTGAAGGATTCAATATATGCTTTTACGTTCCAATGACTTCTATATTGATAATGTACCATGTAAATGTTGTTGGAATACTCATGAGCTATTCTTATAAGATTATGCTATGTTTACTTCCAAATCCTACTTATCAACAAAATGTATGATAACCATGCAATCCATATGAACTTCCATGCTATTGGTATGCATTGACAATATGATTATGCAATGAATATTATATTAACATTGTTCAAGTACTTCCATGTGTTAGGAAATCCTTTCCATGCAATACATTGTTGATAACCATGCTTAGTATGAGAGACTTCTTATGATATTATAAATTATGGACTCTACTCCTATGACCAAGTCAGTCATGTGTGTCAGTTTTCTTCCATCGAGTCCTGGGGGTACTTGTACCCATAAACTATAGCTGTGTGCCTAGAGCCATGGCATGTTTCACCATATCCGAAATCAAGCTATGATTCCATAGACTTCAGTCAGTCATGTGACTCAAGAAAATCTCATGATCTTAGTCAATTGTCAAATATCAATAACATTCCGCCAGTCAATGGAATTCAATAAAATTAAGTCATGCATAGTCAGTTATTCAGGTCCAGTCCCTCTAGATGGGAGTAGAGGTTAGCACCGAGTAAACCCAAGGATGGGAACTTACTCACCAGTTTAGGGTGTGATTCTTAGTAGTCATCCTTGTGTTTCATAACTACGTAGCCAGCGTAGGTTGAGACATCTTAACCCGTCATATTAGGGTTGATCAGATTGCTTAACCTGTTAGTTTAGGGTTCCCACCATTCTCATTGAGTACCCGCTAGATAAGGGTCACTCACAGGTTGTCCTTACCCGTGGCATGGTATTGACACCCCTCCAGTTGGGGTAGAGATTGGACCCCAGCTTAGCCATAACGGCCTACGTGGGGCATGTCGGTTAAACACTACTTCCCACAGTTTCAGTATCAGTTTCAGTAAAAGAACTCTAGCGTTCTTCAAATTTATGTATATATAGGACTGTCAAATACAGTCGTCCATGTTATCAGTTTCAGTATCAATCATGACAGTTATCAGTAAACCATATATTAGTTTACAGGTAATGCTATCACATATTCACGGTCCCAGTTTCTATATATGTGTGTTTGCACTCCCACGTTCATATTAGTCAGTCAGTGTTGTTCATGCATGAAACCCTTTATGTTCAGCCTACCTTCCTCGTATACTCAGTACTCTAGTTGTACTAACGCATTTGCGCTATGGTTACTTCTTTTCATGTTACACCATAGGTTCTGAGATACAAGCTCCAGCCCAGCAGTAGCGGTAGCATTCCAGTCGCAGACACACAGTGAGTCCTTGTTGATTCGAGGACAATATGATTTGATTTATTTACTTATTTCTTCAGTTCAGTTTTACGGAGTTAGTTGGAGACATGTTCCTTCAACTCCTTATTCAGATAGTTTAGAGGCTTTCTGATTTATGTTCAAATTTATGTTTAGATTGAGTTGTTTTGGGTATTTTCACCCAAATGATTGTATTCAGTTGAACCTTATGGCCTTACAGTTCTATGTCTTCCGTATGATTATATCATGATTTGCAGTATACAGGTACAGATATCAGTCATGGGTTAGCTTGTGGTCCGTTGGGGTCATGAGCACCATGTAGCATTCCGGTTCAACGAATCGGGGTGTTACAAACTTGGTATCAGAGTCTAAGGTTCAATAGTATCCTAAGAAGTCTAAAAGCCGCATTTAGTAGAGTTTTATACATGGGTGTGTTTTGTACCACATTTATGTGCGGGAGGCTATAAGATGTTATAGGAATAGTCCCCTTTCTTTAATATTCATGTCATGCTAGTGAGCATAATCACAAGTTAAGCTCTCAGTCTAATCCATTCTTCTCTTATTCCAGACCATGGCCCTAAAGAGAAGAAACCAGCCAGCTCCTCAGCCCAAAGATCCTTTGGGTGAACATGTTTCCCATGTGGAGTTTAGAGCCGCATTTACCATACTTGCTCAGTCCATGGCTGCACAGAATGAACGGCCACCAGTCATTCCGACCAATCCAGTGACCAATCCCAAAGCAGCTAGGGTTCGGGACCTCACCCGGATGAACCCTCCATCTTTCCATGGGTCTAAGTCTGATGAGGACCCTCAGGAGTTCATTGACTAAGTCCAGAAGGTCATTGACATCATGGGTGTTACTTCTATTGAGAGTGCTGAGTTAACTGCCTACCAATTATAAGATGTTGCTCATGATAAGTAAAAATAGTGGAAGTCTGAGAGGTTAGATGATATAGGCCGTATCAAGTGGGAGGAATTTGTCAAGGCCTTCTTAGATAGATTCTTTCCCCAAGAGCTGAGGGAAGCCAAAGTTCTTGAGTTCATCAACCTCAGTCAGGGGAATATGATGGTTAGGGAGTATTCTCTCAGATTTACTCAGCTAGCCAGGTATGCTCCCCATGTAGTTGCAGACAACAGACCTAAGATAAGAAAGTTCGTATCAGTGGTCAACGATAGCGTGGTAAATAAGTGTAGGTCTGTGATGTTGATCGGTGATATGACCTTAGCCAGACTTATGACCCATGCCCAGCAAGTAGAAGAGCAGAAGTTTAAGACTAGGGAGAGGCAGAACAAGAGAGCAAGGTCAGGTAATTTCAACTTTGCTTACCCTAAGTCAGATGGAGAAAACCATTCACAGTTTCACTCCAAGTCAGCCGTTCCAGCTCCTTCCTCTGCCAGTTCTCCAGTGCCAAAGTTCAGAGACGGCAATATAGACAAAGCGCCAGGCTCTAAATCTCAGGGAAGTGTTGGCAGTACCCGAACGAATCCCCTTTGTCAGACTTGTGGCAAGAACCACAAGGGCATCTGCAGAGCCGATAGTGATGTCTGTTTTGGTTGTGGCAAGACAGGCCACAGGATTAGGGAGTGTCTGTAGTCAAGTCTTCAGGGTCAGCAAAATCATTCTACAGCTTAGTCAAATCGCCCAAACTAGCAGGGTGCCATTTCCAGTGCTATCAGTGGGCAACGCCCAAACATAATCTATGTTTTTTAGTCCCGGCAGGATCAGGAAAATTCTCCTGATGTCATTACTGGTGCGTTATAGATTTTCCATGTTCACGTTTATGCTTTGCTAGACCCAGGTGCATCTGTGTCTATTGTTAGACCATACATAGCAAGCAATTTTGGAATCAGTCCCGAAGTCCTAGCAGAGCCCTTGTCAGTCTCTACCCCAATTGGTAAAACCATCATAGCCCAGTGGGTATACAGGAACTGCCCTATTAAGATATCTCAGAAATCCAAGTCAGCAGATTTAGTGGAGTTAGAGATGACAGATTTTGATATCATTCTCGGCATGGATTGGCTTCATTCCTGCTATGCCACAGTCGACTGCAGAAACGGGATAGTTCAGTTTCAGTTCCTGAATGAGCCCATCCTAGAGTGGAAGGGTAGTATTTCAGCGTTCAGGGGTCAACTTATTTCCTACCTTCAGGCAAAGAAAATGATTTCTAAGGGGTGTGTGTATCATCTCGTGCATGTTAAAGATTCAAGTTCTGAATATCCCAGCCTCGAAACAGTCCCTGTTGTTAATGAATACTCAGATATTTTTCCCAAAAATCTTTTAGGCATTCCTCCTGAATAGGAAATAGACTTCGGCATAGACCATCTTCTGGATACTCAACCTATTTCTATTCCGCCAAACAGATTGGCACCAACAGAACTCAAGGAATTGAACGATCAGTTGAAGGATCTATTAGATAAGGGATTCATCAGACCCAGCATTTCCCCATGGGGTGCGCCAGTATTATTCGTGTGCAAGAAAGATGATTCTCTCCAGATATGTATTAATTATCGTCAACTCAATAAGGTCACAGTCAAGAATAGATATCCTCTTCCTAGGATTGATGATCTATTTGACCAACTTCAAGGTGCCAGTTACTTCTTCAAGATAGACCTCAGATCAGGCTATTATCAGCTCAGAGTTAGAGAATATAACATTTCGAAGATAGCTTTCTGTACTCGATATGGTCACTTCGAATTTTTAGTCATGTCATTTGGTCTTACCAATGCCCCTACAGCTTTTATAGATTTGATGAACCGTGTGTTCAAGTAGTACTTGGACATGTTTTTCATAGTCTTTATAGATGATATACTGGTCTATTCTCGCATAGAGTAAGATTATACAGACCATCTCATAATTGTTCTTCAGACTCTCAGGGATCACCAGTTATTCGCTAAGTTCAGCAAGTGCAAATTTTGGCTAAGATCAGTAGCATTCCTTGGCCATATTGTTTCCGGTGATGGCATTGGAGTAAATCCTCATAAAACTGAGGCAGTAAGAAACTATCCTAGACCTGTATCTCCATCAGATATTAGGAGTTTTTTGGGTTTTGCTGGCTATTATAGACGATTTGTCGAAGGATTTTATTCTATTTCATCTCCCATGTCTAGATTGACTCAGAAGAATATTAAGTTTCAGTTGTCAGATTCATGTAAGAAAAGCTTTCAAGAGTTGAAGACTCGACTCACCTCCGCTCCAGGTCTATCTATTCCATATGGTTCAGATGGTTTTGTAGTCTATGTTGATGTATCCAGAGTGGGTTTAGGTTGTGTCCTCATGCAGCATGGTAAGGTCATAGCCTACGCCCCCAGACAGTTAAAGCCACATGAGAAGAATTATCCTACTCATGATCTTGAGTTAGCAGCGGTAGTTTTTGCCTTGAAGATTTGGAGGCATAATCTCTATGGAGTTCATGTAGATGTCTTCACAGACCATAAAAGCCTCCAGTATGTCTTTTCCCAGAAAGATCTCAATCTTCACCAAATAAGGTGGTTAGAGCTCCTAAAAGATTACGACATGAGTATTCTGTATCATCCGGGCAAGGCCAATGTTGTGGCCGATGCTCTTATTTGACTCTCCATGGGTAGTATTTCTCATATTTAGGATAGTAAGAAAAAGATAGCTCAAGAGATCCATCAGCTTGCAAGACGAGGCATTCGCTTATTCGATTCTTCAAAGGGTGGTGTATGTGTTCATAGTAGTTCAGAGTCATCTCTAGTTTCTGAGATGAAAGAGAAACAAGACAGGGATCCTAACCTTGTCAAGCTTAAAGAGTCAGTTCAGAATCAGAAAGTTAGGGGTTTCTTCGTTGTCAGGGTCGTCTATATATTCTAGGTGTAGATAAATTGAGGCAGCGAATACTTGCAGAAGCGCATGGTGCGCAGTACTCTATTCATCCAGGGGCCACTAAGATGTACCACGACATGAGGGAGATCTATTGGTGGAGTAAGATGAAGAGAGATATTTCAGAGTTTGTTTCTAAGTGCTCTATATGTAAGTAGGTTAAGATAGAGCATCACAAACCTAGTGGTTCCATGCAAGAGTTCACCATTCCTACTTGGAAGTGGGAAGAAGTTAACATGGACTTCGTGATGGGTTTGGCTAGAACTCGTCATCAGCATGATTCAGTCTAGGTCATTATAGATAGAATGACCAAGTCATCTCATTTCTTTCCTATTCGTACTTCTTATTCCACCGAGGATTATACCAAACTCTATATTAGGGAGTTGGTCAGATTACATGGTTTTCCACTATCTATCATCTTAGACAGAGGTACCCAGTTTACTTCTCACTTTTGGAAAGCATTCCAAAAGGGTTTCGGTACCCAAGTCCATCTCAGCATAATATTTCATCCTCGGACCTATGGCCAAGCAGAGAGGACCATTCAGACTCTTGAAGATATGCTAAGGGCATGTGTAATTGACTTCAAGGGAGGTTGGGATGACCACTTGGTTGGTTCTAGTATTCAGATGTATCTATTCGAACCACTCTATGGTAGGAGTTGTAGATCTCCGATTGGTTGGTTCGAAGTTAGTGAGGCCTCAATCATAGGTCCTGACTTAGTATTCGACGTCTTAGAGAAAGTTCAGTTGATCATAGAGAGACTTTGGGCTGCTCAGAGCCGACAAAAGTCCTATGTAGATGTTCGTAGAAAAGATCTTGAGTTTGAGGTCAATGACTATGTCTATATTTAGATCTCTCCCATGAAGGGACTGAAGAGGTTCGGCAAGAAAGGGAAACTCAGTCCCCGGTATGTCGGTCCCTTCAGAATTCTTTGTCGCTTTGGCAAGGTAGCTTATGAGCTTGACTTTCCTTCAGATCTAGCCTCAGTCTATCCAGTCTTCCATGTCTCATTTCAAAAGAAGTGCTTAGGTGAGCCAGCAGTTGTTGTCCCTATTCAAAGCATCGACATCAGAACAGCCTCTCCTATAAAGAGATTCCAGTCAAAATCTTAGATTATCAAACTCGTAGATTGAGGAACAAAGAAGTCCCTCTAGTCAACGTTTTTTGGCGAAATCAGTCTCATGAGGGAGCTACTTGGGAAGCAGAAGCAGATATGCATATCAAGTATCCTCACCTCTTCCCCGCCAATTCAGATCAAGCTCAAGGTAATAGTTCTCCTTAATCTTATTCAGTTCACGTTTATGTTTCTAGTATAAACTTGGTACCTATTAACCATTACATGCTCAGTCATGCATTCATGTGTCAGTTATCCGTGCATCAGATATGCACGAGTTCAGTATGTTTAGCATGTCAGTCATGAGATCAAGTTTTAGTTCTTCATGTTCAATTTAGGTTCTATTGTCTTGTATCCCTTCTTAATAATTCTCATTCAAGGACGAATGTTCCCAAGGGGGAGATATTGTAATACCCCACATATTTCGAAGCTAGGAAGTAAGTAAGTATTCCTATGTATGAAATCTCCTATCCTGTGATTCATAATTGAGTACATGACTTACAATGAATATCCTAGTGATAGGATAGCTTATGATGCATTAAGCATGTTCATATGAGTCACTTAAGGTAATACAAGCTAAGAGATTTTGAATCCATTAAGTTTTAGTGTTTGATTTTGCAAGGGTCATCTTTGAACGAGTATAACTCAATGTTAACATGGGATTTTAGCTGATTTAGACCCAACAAATTGTAGATAATCGAATTAGCTTTCCAACAATACCAATTTTGCCTTAATCCAATACCCAAGCGAAAAGTTATACCCATTTTCGTGAGAGACAGTAAGCATAGGCGATTGGTTAGGCACCGCCCAACCCAATCATAGGCGATTTGTTAGGCGCCGCCCAACCACGCTTAGGCAATCACTTGGGCACCGCCTAAGTCAGTTTTAGGTTCCAAAAACACTCCGTTTTGAGTTATTTTAAGGGTAATTAAGTCTTTTAACACTCCTTACACGTTCCTAAACTTAACCCTATGAAATATATAGCTTCTAAACATATTACAACCCTACTATTATATCAAATCTCATCATCCAAGAGCACTAAAAGAGAAAAACAACTAGGGTTGCGTAACTAAGCCTGAAGATTCGATTTCAACAAAATCCCTCCGTCAATCATCAAGAATCTCCCTTCTAAGGTATGTGTGAGTTGATTTATGAATCCCTTTCATCCATAAAGTTCAAAAACCCTCTTTTTATGATATAGTATAATTTCTATATTGTTGGGTTTTGATGATCATGTTATTGATGTTGGGTGATTCCCAAGATGGAATCTTTATATGTTATCTTGAATTTCATGATATCATATGAGTTGGAAACATGTAAATTTGGTTGTTCATGATGTATAATTTGATGATTTCACCTATGCTTAAGATGTGCATGTAAGGTGTTTGATAAAATTCCTAAGAAACTAGAAACCATGCAATATAGTTAAATTGTGACTAAGTGAAGAATTCATGATATGACCTTACGTTCCAATGACTTCTATGTTGATAATATGCCTTGTAAATATTGTTGGAATACTCATGAACTATTCTTATGAGATTATGCTATGTTTACTTGCAAATCCTATTTATGAACAAGATGTATGATAACCATGCAATCCATATGAACTTTCATGCTATTGGTATGTGTTGACAATATGATTATGCAATGAACATGATATTAAAATTGTGCAAGTACTTCCATGTGATATGAAATCCTTTCCATGCAATACATTCTTGATAACCATACTTAGTATCAGATCCCTACTTATGATATTATAAATTATGGACTCTACTCTTATGATCAAGTCAGTCAAGTGTGTCAGTTTCCTTCCATCGAGTCCTGGGGGTATTTGTACTCGAAAACTATAGCTGTGTGCGTAGAGCCATGTCATGTTTCTCGATATCCAAACTTAAGCTATGATTCCATAGACTTCAGTTAGTCATATGACTCAAGAAAACCTCATGATCTTAGTCTGTTGTCAGATATCAGTAACATTCTGCCAGTCAATGGAATTCAGTACGATTAAGTCATGCACAGTTAGTTATTCATATCCAGTCCCTCCAAATGGGAGTAGAAGTTAGCACCGAGTGAACCCAAGGATAGGAACTCACCCACCTGTTTAGGGTGTGATTCTTAGTAGTCATCCTTGTGTTTCAGAACTACGTAGCCAGCATAGGTTGAGACATCTTAACCCGTCAGATTTGGGTTGATGAGGTGGCTTAACCATTAGTTTAGGTTCCCACCATTCTCATTGAGTCTAAATAAGGGTCACTCACAGGCTGTGCATAGCCGTGGAATAATATTGACACCTCTCTAGTCAGGGCAGAGATTGGACCCCAGCTTAGCCATAACGGCATTCATGGGGCATGTCGGTTAAACACTACTTCCCACCGTTTCAGTAGTAGTCTCAGTAAAAGAAAACAGGGCATTCTTCAGAATTTAGTATATATAGGACTATCAGATCAGTCGTCCATGTTATTAGTTTCAATATTAGTCATGACAGTTATCAGTAAAACATGTATTAGTTTACAGGTCATGCTATCACGTATTCATGGTCCCAGTTTCTATATATGTGTGCTTGCGCTCCTACATTTATATTATTCAGTCAGTGTTGTTCATGCATGACACCCTGTATGTTCATCCTACCTTCCTCGTATACTCAGTACTCCAGTTGTACTGATGCATTTGTGCTATGGTGATTTCTTTTCATATTACACCATAGGCTCCGAGACACGAGCTCCAGCCCAGTAGTAGCGGTAGCATTCTAGTAGCAGAGACACAGTGAGTCCTCATTGATTTGAGGACAATATGATTTGATTTATTTATTTATTTCTTTAGTTCAGTTTTAGGAAGTTAGTTGGAGACATATTCCTTCAACTCCTTATTCAGATAGTTTAGAGGCTTTCAGATTAATGTTCAGATTGAGTTATTTTGGGTATTTTCACCCACATAATTGTATTTAGTTGAACCTTATGGCCTTACAGTTCTATGTATTCCATAATATTATATCATGATTTGCAGCATATAGGTACAGATACCAGTCATTGGTTAGCTTGTGGTCCCTCGGGGTCATAAGCATCGTGTAGCATTCTGATTCAGTGAATCAGGGTGTTACAAGTTTAGCACATGTGGATAAGAAGATGAGGGAATTGGTGAAGGATATTCACTATTTGGCTAATCTTGGAATTTGTCTCTTGGACTTCAATAATAGTGGTGTGATGGTACAGAAAGTGGTTCGACCATCTCTGGGTACAGATATCAAGGAAAAGTAAATGCTAGATCCTATCTTAATAAAAATCAAGGATAATGTAGGTGGGAAAAGGTGATTATATTTGAGATCAGTGGTGATGGTACCTTTCGGTACAAAGGGGGCATGTGTTCCTAGCGTCGATGGCTTGTGAGAAAAGGTATTGGCTGAGGCGCATGAATCATAATACGTTGCTAATCATGATTCTATAAAAATAAATCATGCTATCAAGGAGATGTTTTGGTGGAATGGTATGCAAATGGATGTAGCTGATTTTGTTGCTAACTGTTTAGTGTGTCAAAAAGTGAAAGCAGAGAACATGGGGCCTGGTGGGTTGTATCAAGAAATAGAATTGCCAAAATTGTAATAAGAGGTGGTAAATATGGATTTTATTACCGGTTTTCCTTGGTCTTGGAACTAATTTGATTCAATTTGGTTCATTTGGACAGGATGACAAAGTTCGCTCAGTTCTTTCTAGTGCAGACTAACTTTTTGGTTAAAGACTATGCGTACTCGTATCTTCAGGAGATTGTAAAGCTACATGGGGTACCTGTTTTAATTATATCTGATCATGGTACACATTTTTCACCTTACTGCTGGCGGTCTATTCAGAAAGGGTTAGGAACTAAGGTTAGTGTTAGTATTATTTTTCATCTGCAGATGGATGGGCAAGTAGATACTACTATCCAAAAATTGGAGGACATGCTTTATTTTTATGTGATTGATTATGGTGGAAATTAGGTTGAGTGTTTACCTTTGATAGAGTTTGCTTACAATAATAGCTATCATTCTAGCATTGGGATGGCCCCTTTTGAGGCATTGTATGTTAGGAGGTGTAGATCTTTTATTGGGTAGTTTGAGCTTGGTGAGGTGGATATTTTTGGCTCGGATTTGGATTATCAGGCTATAAAAAAGGTGAAGGTGATTCTAGATAGTATTAAGGATGCCCAAAGTCACCAAAAGTCATATACGAATGTAAGTTGTAGGGACTTAGGTTTCAAGGTTAAGGATAGGGTATTCCTAAAGGTATCTCCCATAAGTTAGTTATGCAGTTTGGTAAAAAGGGGAAACTCAGTCCCCGGTATGTTTGCCATTATGTGGTTTTATGAAGGATTGGGAATGTGGCATATGAATTGGAGTTTTCTTTTAGTTTGAGTTCCATTTATCCGGTATTTCATGTCTCCATGTTAAGAAAGTGCCTTAGTGTTCCTTCTTTGATGGATTCTTTGGAAGGATTGGTTATCTTGAATTCACTATCTGATGAAGAGGTCCCGGTTGAGATATTGGATTAGTCGGTTCATCGATTATGGACTAAGGAAATGGACTCATTAAGGTTCTATGGAGGAACCACAAGGTGGAAGATGTTACATGGGAAGTGGAAGCGAACTTGAACTCCAAAATATCTGGATTTATTTTATACTCTGAATACTATTGCGGAGGTATGTGTTCTTGAAGACATATCTATTTTCTAACTTGGTTAAACATTGAATTGATGTTTGATAATGCAAATGACTCGTTCTTTTATTTTTATCTACCTTGTCCGTCATTCAAGGATGAATGATCCTAGTGGGAAAGACTGAAACACCCTGGGTTTGGACCCTTACAAAATTTCTTGGATTTTTGGATTCTGGACATCATATGACTTATAGGTACCAGTCGTATGATGGGGTACGGTTGCTATGCTTTTGGTCATATGCTAACCAGTGTTGGTTGGTGGGTTGGATTTATTTTTGGAATGGGTATCACTTGGTTAGTACGAGTAGTATAGTTAGTGACGGGTCAAATAGTTTTGGTTTTTCCTTTACTTAATGTGAGACTTACTAACTTAACTTGGATCTGAGAATGAGTGGCTCACCAAGAGCTTTAAGTTAGGGCACGAGTCATACCATTGACTCATATGGTAGAAAGTTTGCAAACTTTCTTTGATTATATTATGCCAGGGATACAGTTTAGGGTATTGATCGTATGGTTTAGGTATGACTTGGTTTGGGTAAGTCCTATGGTGGACAGTGTTTGTTCTAGGGGGAGGCCTAGGGAATGAGTGGTGGGTACCACTCGTACTAAAGGTTACGACTGGTATGGGATAGTTATACCATATGTCGGGAATTTCTACATAGTTTAAGTTGGGGGTAATCTAGACATTTTCCCACTTAACCACTTAAGGCACCATAACTTATAACTATTTTGGGACATAATTTACCGTAATATTCTAATCTTAAACACTTAAAAACTCTCTCTAATTCTCTCAAAAGATCTTGGGTGAAAGAAGGCTAAGGTTTCATCTAAAGGATCAATTTGGGGCTTGTACGGGTGATTTCTCTCCATCATCTTTGTAATCTAAGGCATGTACTCCTCCCTCATTATTAGTTCCAACTAAAGGCATGTTTCATGCAAGGTTTTCATAGCATGATTATTGTATGGTTTTGGGGTTTTAAAATATACGTTGGGGTTTTGGTATTAAATGCTTGGTTATGGTTTTCCTATGTTCTAATTATGAAATTATATGCTTTAATGTTAGTTTGGACAATTGGTTGAATGAGATGGTTAATTTGGTATTGGATTAGGTTTTGGAAACACTATGTCCCCAACATGTTGGATTCAACGCCTATGAGAAAGCTTTCACTATATGATTGGACTTTTAATTGAACTATTGCAAGGTATGGTTTGGTAATGGAACCCTAAATGGTATAAATAGTTTAAATGGTTTTGAATGGCTAAATGTTAAGGTTTGGTGGTCATGGTTAGGTTAATTAAACTACCTTGTGTGGTACAAGGGAATCCCCCAAGTAAATATATTAATGAACAACTTGTGGGATACATTGGATTCCCCAGAGTGAACTTAATAATGGAACACTTGTAGGGTACACGGTATTCCCCAAAGTTAACTCGATAATGTAATCTATGGGTATATGGGAATCTCTTTACATAAAAATGTTGGCTAAGGACATTGCTAGCAAGATATAGTTGGTTTGATGATACCATTACTCATATCTTTGATTAATAATAATGTCATAATGGTTTAGTTGGATGGTAATAGTTTTAATTCGGAAATAATGGTAGAGTGTTAAAACAAACCCTAAAGGTGCAAGTCCAACGGAGGGACACTTCAAACTCATGTTTTTCAACACGTAAAATGGTCATAGGGACCATATATAATTCTTTGAGGAACATAGAAATCCTCAAAGTATACTGTACATATGTATTATGGAGAGAAAAGGGTACTCGGGAATCCCTACTTTTATTGTATCTCTGGTTTATGTGGATACGCACATCAGGGCCCGTTCAAGGGGTTACACAGCACCCATATAGCTCGTGGGAGGTTCTAGCATAGTTAAGCTACAAATTTCCAAGTTAATGGTTTTAATAGCATGGTAAACCCGGCTCTTTTTTCCGAAATAGTTATGAGTGTGTATATATATATATATTTATATATATGGAAAAACACACACATATATACATGGTTGTGTGCATATGGTTGGTTTAATTGGTTTTACTTAATGGCATTATTTTATCCTTATCCCATTTTAATGTTAGTGTTCATCCACTAACTCATCTTTGGATGACTGTATCCCCATGTAATGCAAGAACCAGACGTTCTACTCCTCCGACTTAGTAATTGCATTTAGAATCAGCTATTGGATTGAAGTGGTGAGCTTTTATTTTTGGAAAGGCTCCATTTCAACTCATAGATATCTTTACATACTTTTGTTATTTTATGGATATCGGTTTTGGCTATAATTGAGGGCATGTCCCAACTAGATATGGTTTTCCTTTTAGTTAGAGGCGTTATGTGACTACTATAGTTTGGAATAGGCCGTGTCGGTCGTGGTGTCTGCCATAGTATTGGCATTAGTATTTAGGTTGATACTGTTGGAATGAATTTATCATTGTTCCATCCTTTTATGCTATGTTATGGATAGGAATTTAGTTTTTATATTGGTTTGGTTATGGTTGATAGTTAGTAATAGATGGTTTGACTTTTTGGGTTGGTCACAGTTATCGATCTATCCCAAAGTCTAGAATTTTAATAAATGCTATCTTCTTATATGTTCAAAATTCATCCGACTTAGGGTATGCATATTTGGAGGTCTGGTTGGATAACGGCGATGGTCCTTGTTCCTAGATGGACTTTGGATGCCTATCAAGACAAGTTCTTGGTTTGGGCCATGTCAGGATATGAAACAGGAGACTAAAATCATTGAGAACTTTTTAATAAAACTCCCTAGTATTAAGGACCTACCATGTGTGTTAAGTGTCTGATAAAAAGTTTAGAGAGGAAAGAGGTATATGCTTATGACTTCTCTAGACTAATCAAGGTCCTTAGTAGCTTATGTTCTAGCAATGAGAATATGATGACAACTATGGTATGTCATCATTGAGGAGTCACACTTGAATGAAGATAAAACTTGATTTAATTAGATCATTCAAATAAAGAGACTTAATCCTCTAGACTTATAAGAGTTCTTTTGTCTACATAATGAATATCAACTTTTCACTTATGCCAATACTTTTTCAATTCCTTGTTATTTTTGTCCCTCTCTATGTTAATCCTTCATTCTTTTCAAAAGTAGAAGACACACGGCAAAACTTTTTTCGATGGGACAAATCCCCATCGTCCATCCATCTTTTTGTTCTTACCTAATACCTATACTCTCTTCTCCATTCTTTTGTACCTTTCCTTAAAATAGGCATGATGAATTTAACCTCACTCCTAGAAACTTTTATTTCAGTCATTTCAAATAAGATCCCATCTTTTATGTCAATGGAAAGAAATTTCACCCTCATATTCTAAAAAAAGTCAGCTACAAAATTCTTTCATAATGCTTTTTTGGTTAAAACTAGTTTTGTGTTGTCTCACTCCCTTAAATGGTGAAGTATATCTAAAATGTTCTCTTCTCCATTAGTGTGTGGTCATGACTTTAACCTTGCTCTAGTATCTTATTTAAATATTCACTTATTGAAAGATGGTATCAAAATAGTAAATATGGAAATGGACTATAAAATACCAAGTTATCATAAACTAAAATAGTCTTATTTTTTAGTAAGTCTTATTCTTAGTAAAATTTGATAAATATAACACTATCTTCACTGAAGTAAGTAATTACAAGGAACTCATTAAGCGACTAGATGCCTCTGTTGTCTTAAAAGGGTAAACATCTAATAAAGGATGTAAATAAAAGTTCCATGCATGAGGTCACGAATGCTACGCTATTCAATATAGTGATGCATTGCTACTGATAAAGTTTTTTGAGGCTATTTATGACAAAAGAAGTGATTGACATTCTGTGAAGCTTTTTCATACTATACAAGTACCTATTAGTCTTGAAAGAAGATTAAAAGGGGATTTTAAGTCAATAGTAGAGGTTTGGATAGGTTTTAACTGACAAAAAGATAAATCCCCTAAAGAGAAAGTTATCTAGAAGCACCCTAGAATTTGGACCATTATAAAATTTCTCTAGTTTCTTACCTTTTTTTTACTTGGTATGACTCAAGGGTGCCAATCGTACCCTTGAATATGACACGTAGGCTATCTTGAGGCTTACTCATACCTTAGGTAGTATGGTTGTGTTGGCTAATTCAGAAGATAATACTTACTAGGGTACGAGTCGTATAAGAGCATACGAGTTGTGTAAGGCAAGTCGTATAATGCATAATATTCTTGGTTTTGTGAAGTATGCCCTAGGTACAACTGGTGGAAACAATTGGGGGTGCCACTCATACCTTTAGGTCCAAGTTAGGGAGGTGGATTCATATAGAAACCAGTAGGTAAGGTCATGGCAAGGTTTGGGTATGAGTTGGAGTACCACTCGTACCCTAGGGTACGGGTGGTAAGGAGAAGTCGTACGCCTGGACGTGACTTGTTTTCAATTTTAATCTAAGGTAAGTTTGGATATTTCTGACTCCTAAACCATTATGTCCTCACGTTATATAACCTTTGGTGGCCTTCCATAATACTTTTTAAAGGATTAAAACACTTCAATTACTCTCTCAAACTCACTCTTGAAGATTGGAGGCTAGGGTTTCTTAATGTGTTCTTCAAAGGGATCAATAATCGAAATTTCTTCCGTGAATCTTCTTGTATAAGGCATGTACTACTTCCGTCATTGTTAGTTTCAACTAAAGGCATGTGTATTGTGTTTTAAACATTATTTTAGGGATCATGAACTGTAGTATTTGAAGTTTATATTAAGGGTCTTGATACATATGGTTTGGAATTAGTTTAAACTATGTTTTTACATATTTTTTGTAATGGTTTTTATATGTTGTTATTGGTTGGTTATGGTTTAACAAATGGGTCTTGAGTAGCCCTAATTATGGTGGTTTATGCATTAGTTTTGGTCTTGGTAAAGGAATGCACTCAAAATGTTTGATAAAATGCCTCAAATAATGTTATGACTCTATTGTTGAACTTTCATTGGAATTCTTTAATGCTTTGGTTTAGTAATGGTACCTTAAATGGATTTGGATGGTTTTTCATGGTTTAAATGGGCTAAAGTATATAAATTCTATAAATTCTTGGCATGGTCTAGAATTGTTAGGAATGTTTTAAAGGGTAAAGGTTTTGGTAGTCATGGTTGTTATATTTTAAAAACCTTGCAGGATACATGGAAATCCATCAAGTGAATACACTAATTGAATTGGTGTAAATGCTTTGGAAAGGAAAAACAATAAATGGTTATGTTTGTGAGGAACATGGAAGTCTCCCAAGTGGTTTAATATGGTAAATAGAAGGGCACTTGAAAGTCCCCTTAAATATATTTATGGTTGGCTATTGATGATACTTTCATGTAAGGGTTGGTATGACGATACCAATATCAATGACCTTGGTTAACAAATGTATATGGTTTGGTTATAGGGAAATTAGTTTTAGTTGGGCAATAATGGCATGATATGTAGCTAAGTCGGGAATGGTAGAGGTCCTGGGGGGACCAAAATTGGAAACTCATGTAAGCCTATATGAGGTTGGTATTGGTGACCGCATGCATGATGTCACACTATATTTGGGGGATGTACTAGTTATCCCATGGTATACTTCCCTAGTCGTGCGGCTAAACGGAGTAGGGCCTTTTCAGCAGGGGGAGCTGAACCCATATAGCCCGTAAGTAGTTTAGGATGACAAAGCTACACACCCCAGGTAAAGGTTTAAAGTTATGCTAAACTCGCTTCTCTTTTGCCGGCATGGTTATTTATATATGTATGGTTGTGTTCATAAGAATGGTTTTACTTGGTTTTATAAATGGCATTATTTTATCCCAATCTTGAGTGCAAGGTAGTATTCACCCACTATCCCATCTACTTGCGGCTACATAGCCATACTATGTAAGAGCCGACCATTCTAATCTTCTTGCTTAGTTATCGGATTTAGGTATAGTCGATGTTGGATTGAAGTTGTGAGCTTTCAAAGTTTGGAAGGCATCTATTTTATGTCATGGTTTATTTTACATATTTCTTGTTTTTCATAGACTGTGGTTTTTGGCTATGGTCGGGGGCATATCCCGACTAGGTACTCTTTGGTTGATCTAGAGGCTTTGCATGGACAACTATGAACTTAGGTATGGTATGGGTTGTTTATGCTACACATATGTATAATTACATTGGCTTATTATCATGGATTTGATTTATGACTTCCACATTGGTTTAGTTGTATATTAGGTGGTTTGACTTGTTTGGGTTGATCTTAGTTATAGACTTATCCCAAAGTCAATACGTGGTTCCACTCACTGTCTTTTTATATGTTTGGGATTCAGCTGACTCAAGGTATGGATTGGTGCCTGGGTTGGGTAGCAGGGGTAGTTCCCAGTTCTAGTTGAACTTAAGATTTCCCATTACGATAAGTCCTTGGTTTGGATCGTGTCAAGTTGGTGTCAGAGATTTAGGTTTCGGTGTCATGGGGTGTTCACAAATTCATGTTAAGTAGAGTCTTTCTTATGGGTGTGTCATGCACCATACTTATAATCAGGAGGCTACGAGGCATCTAGCAATGTTTCACTTTCTTTGGTTATTCTATTTTCGGGCTATGGAGTTTAAGCTCTTGAAATTTTATCTGAATCTTCCTTGGTTCACTCTTTGGATTATGTATTCTCAATGATCTAAAGTTCATTGAACCTTGCCTATCACACACAAGGACAACATGGATAGATCTAGTACAACTCATAGGGCATAAACTGTAATACCCCGCAATTCTCCTAGCTTAAACTCATCCTGAAAAATGTCAAAGATTAGCTCTTAGAATGAATGATGTTTATTTTGTGTTGAATTCTTAAGATTTGAATGTTCCATGGTGTAGGAAATTGAATAAGCTTTCCAACGATATAAGATTCTCTTCAATCCGATAACTGGGTAAGAAGTTATGGCTATTTTAAGTCCCAATCGCAGAACAACGCCATTTGGACTCTTAGCGCATCGTGGAGCAGTGTTAATTTCTAATATTCAATTTCCAGTGGACCTCTACTATATTGGTGCATCGTCGAGAGAGACAAATTACCAATTGTCCAACTCTAGTGAAGGACCGCGATATTGGCTCGTCGCGCTACCAAACATTTTCCCTGTTGGTATTTTCCAGTGGCTTTGTGCGATAGTGGCATGTCACGCCAAGGCCAAAAATTGGGACCCCAGTTTATTGTTCCAGTTTTGTTTAGGAGTCAAAGGAGGGTATTTTTGACTTTTCCCCCAATCCCCAATCCGTCCAAACTCATGATTAAACCCTTTTAGGAGCACTATATGCTAAGTTTCATCAAAATTACTCTCATCCAAAACCCTAGGCTTCATTATTCATCTCCAAGAAACTCAAGATTCCACCATCCTTTTTCCAAATTGTTTCAAGATTTAAGATCCCTAGACCAATAGCTTCAAGAATCTTCATTCTAGAGCACAAATGGTATCTCAAAAAGAAAGCTTATTTATTAGTTCATCATCTAAGGTATGTGGGGTTCTGAACAAGGACAATCTTTTCATCTTTGTGCTCAAAATTTTTTTTAAGCAAATTTCTTACGATTTGAAGTTAGGGTATATGCCCAAAGTATCTTATTGATGATTTTGGAGTATGATATGATTGAATTACGAAATTTCATGTTTGTTTTGTGGTAATGAATGATCTTTTATGATTTTTGAATACCTTGAGAATGATTTAAGACATTACTTATAGTTTTTCAATTGAATTGAGCATGATATTAAGATTCTTGATTTTACTATCTTGGCATTGTTGATGAATCTCAAGAAGCATATTTGAGTATTGATATTTCATGAACTTGCGCTTTTAAGATCCTTGAGATTTGCATATTTTCATTTATATAAATAGTATTTGATCTTTGGATCCTCAGTTTAGCTATGGAATCCACTTTTCAAAATTCACTACAGTTTATAGAAATAGATTTCAGATTTGAGTATAGTTTATATCAAACAGATACATAATTAGTTTTAGATAAACACTTATGCTAGCTTTTAAAAGTGGATTTCCAACAAAGTGAGAATATAAATAATAAGGGAATAGTATTTAGCACCAAAGGGGGAGTGTGGGTTAAGCGCATTCTACTTTTCTAGAACTACATAGTCAACATAGGTACAGATTCAGATATTCCCATTTGATATGGATGATAGATTTAGCTTGTGATCGATCACATAGATTAGGTTAAACTCCCTGGCAAGAGAATGAAACCTCTCCCCAATGTGAGGTTTCTTCCCTAGGAGGACGAGGCGCTGGACTCCATGTTAGCTCACATGATTTATGCCGGTTAAGAGAAACTCCTTACTAGTAAAGAAAAGCTTTGAAAGAATTCCATTAAGATGAAATATTTTCCCTAAAGCTTTGAAAGATCTCCCTTACAAAACAGTTTTGAAAGAATTTCCTTTCAAATAAAATGACAAAGTATTTTCTATATAGACTTACAGACTCTATTGAGCCTATATGATTTGAAAATGAGAACGGAATACAGATTTCAGAACCAAGTGTAATGACTCACAAGATTTAGACTATATGCCTTGTTATTCATAATTATGACTTTCAGATTTAAGATTTACTCATTCTTATGTGAGTCATTTACATTTAGCATGCATGATTTTATAAACTGTGATGATATTGGTTACTTATTACATACACCCCCATATACTCAGTACATCATCAAAGTACTGATCTACATATGAGTCATTGTGCTACATTGTCTCATAATGTAGGTTCAGGTGCTCAGTCTCAGCAGCGTGATTGATTTTCGAGCATCTCATCTACATCCCTGCAGTTGGTGAATCCTCATAGTTCGAGGACTTAGCTATTTATGTTTCATTTTATTAGTAGATATTCCTTTATTTATTTCAAACAGTTTGAGTTAGCTGGGGGCCTATCCCAGTGACTCTCTAGACTCAGCTAGTAGAGGCTTGTCGGACTACAAGATTTAGTCTTAGATCTTAGTTGTCGTATTAAGACTTTTCAGTATTTGTTTAATCAGACTGATGAGAATTGTACTTTTCGATATATATATATATATATTCAGATAGTTTTCTGCATTTTATCTTAATTTTATACTTATATTTCCCTACGATGAAATTCAGATGTGTTAGAAGGCACTAGGGTTATCTCAGGATTACTTATAGTTCGGAGGACCGAGTGGCATCTTGGGAACTAGATTTTTGGGAGTTACAAACTTTGTATCAAAGCCTACATTTTTATAGTCCTTGGGAGTCAGACAAGATGCGTTACATTGAGTCTTAATCATCGGTGTAAAAAGCACCACACGTATGAGCAAGAGGCTATGGAGCATTGAAGGAAAATCCTCTCTTTTCTTTTATAATCCATCATGCTTACAGCTATTTTTATCTTCTATTAACTTATGCTCTTTTACGAAATAATATGCCTTATCATAGAGCTAACGCCCGCTAAAATGATAATCAACCACCTCAATTTGTAGATCCTTTGAATAAGAATGTGTCACATGCAGAGTTTCGGGCATCTTTTCAGGCAGCAGCCTAAGCTGTGACAACTAATATTAAGGGAAACTGTCAGGCTGCAGTCTCACCTCAGTAGGATGGGGATTTAGCCACGGTCAGAATTTTAGACTTTATGTAAATCAACCCACCGGAATTCTTTGGGTCGAAGGCAAGTGAGGACCCACAACTATATCTTTATGACATGCAAAAGATCACCCAAATTATGCATGTGTCTTAAAAGAAGAGTGTAGAATTGGCATCCTATAAGCTGAAGGATGTTGCTTATGATTGGGTAGTGATGTGAAAGAAGAGTAGAGGGGAGAATGCAGCTCTCATGACTTAGCTGATATTTTAGGATGCGTTCTTAGACAAATTCTTCCCACTTGAGATGAGGGAAGCTAAGATAGAAGAGTTCATGAACCTGATGCAGGTCTTTATGAAAGCAAAGGAGTATTTCCTCCAGTTCAACCAGTTGTCTAAGTATGCCCTAGATCAGATGGCTGACCCTAGTTCAAGCATGAGTAAGTTTATGACCGGTGTGTCTGGATTGGTAATTAAGGAGTGTAGAACTACTATGCTTAATAAATACATTAATCTTTTTAGATTAATGATGAATGCTTAGTAGATTGAGGTAGAGAAGATGAATAAAATAGAGAGAGTAAATAAGAGGACTAGAACAGGGCAGTTTGAGTATGTTCAGACTAGATCCCACAGGGGGAATCGCCCAAAGTTTCAGAACCATTCGTCTATGCCTGGACCTTTTTCAGCTAGTGCTCCTGCACCCAAAAACAAGCAAGAATAGTGGGGTAAGTCTTCTATGTCTAGATCTTAGAGTATTATGGGTAGTAGGCCCAATTATCCTTAGTGTGCTAAGTGTGGTAAGAATTATCTCAGTGAGTGTTTGGCTGGTCAGAAAGGTTGTTTTTGATGTGGTAACTTGGGTTACAGCATTAGATATTGTCTGTATGCTAAGTAGGGAAATAGTGCACCAGCTCTTCTAGGTTACCCAGCCCCTCCTCAGGGCACATCATCAAGTACTGTTGGCGGTCAGTACCAGAACATGTTTTATGCTTTACCATCCCATCAGGAGCAGGAGGATTCCCCAAATGTTGTTACTGGTATGCATTGTGTCTTTTATTTTGATGTTTATGTGTTGTTAGACCCTAGGTCAAGTTTTTGTTATGAGACCCTGTTAGTTGCTGTGAATTTTGAGATAAATTCTGAAAAGATTCCAGAGCCTTTCATGGTTTTTAACCTAGTAGGTGAGTCAGCGGTTGCTAAGAAAATCTCTAAAAAGTGTCCTATCTCTGTCCTTTACAAAGTTATGTTAGCAGACTTGATAAAGTTATATATGGTTTATTTTGACTTTATTCTTGGTATGGATTGGCTCTATTCCTGTTATTCTTCTATTGATTTTCGCACTCGAATACTGAAGTTTCAATTTCCAGATGAGCCAACCTTTGTGTTGTCCGATAATTCAGTGTCTACCAAGATTCATTTCATGTCTTATATTAAGGCCAGAAAATTGATATCCAAAGGTTACATTTATCACCTAGTTCTATTTAAAGACACTAAGTCTAAGACCGCAGCAGTTCAGTCAGTCAATGTGGTAAATGAGTTTCCAGATGTCTTTCTAGAAGATTTCCCAGGGGTACCTCCTAATAGAGAGATAGAATTCGGTATTGACCTTCTCCCAGATACTCAAACTATTTCTATTCCTCCATATTATATGGCTCCCTCTATGATTAAGGAGTTGAAGAAGCAACTCAAAGATCATTTAGATAAAGGTTTCATAAGGTGCAGTATTTCTCCATGGGGCACTCCTGTCCTATTCGTGCAAAAGAAATATGGTTCTTTGCATATGTGCATTGACTATCATCAGCTAAATAAGGTCATAATCAAGAATAAATATCCTCTTCCTAGAATTGGTGAACTGTTTGATCAATTACAAGGTGCAAGTTATTTCTCTAAGAATGACCTTTGATCTGTCTATTATCATCTTAAAGTTAGGGAATGTGATATTCCGAAGACTGCCTTTAGAACCCACTATGGTCATTTTGAGTTTCTAGTCATGTCTTTCGGTCTAACCAATGTTCCAATAGCTTTTATGGACCTCATGAATCTAGTGTTCAAGCAGTATCTAGATATGTTTATCATAGTGTTCATAGATGATATCCTTGTATACTCCCATAGTGAGGATGAACATGCAGACCATTATAGAATTGTCTTGCAAACTCTTAGAGATCATCAATTATCTGCCAATTTCAGCAAGTGTGAATTTTGGTTAAGGTTTGTGGCCTTTATCAATCATATTATTTCCACTGATGGCATTAGATTTGATCCCCAAAATACAGAAGCTGTAAGAAATTAGCCTAGACGTATTTCTCCATCAGATATTAAGAGTTTCTTGGGTCTAGCTGGCTCTTACCGTCGTTTTTTTGAAGGTTTCTCACCTATTGCATCTCTCATGTCTAGATTGACCCAAAAGAAAGTTAAATTCCTGTGGTCAGAATCCTGTAAAAAGAGTTTTCAAGTGTTGAAGACTAGACTCACTTCAGCCCAGTGTTAGCATTACCTGATGGTATCGATGGTTTTGTGGTGTATTTTGATGCCTCTAGAGTTGGTTTGGGTTTTGTTTTGATGCAGAGAGGTAAGTTCATAGCCTATGCCTCTAGATAGTTGAAGCCTTATGAAAATAATTACATAACCCATGATTTAAAATTAGCTGCAGTGGTATTTTCTTAGAAAATCTAGAGACACTATCTTTCTGGTGTTTATTTTGATGTATTCACCAACTACAAAAACTTGCAGTATGTGTTTTCTCAGAGGTAGTTGAATCTCCATCAGGGAAGGTGGTTGGAGTTGTTGAAGCATTATGATATGAGTGTGTTGTTTCATCCAAACAAGGCCAATGTAATGGCAGATGCCCTTAGTAGATTGTCTATGGGAAGTGTTGGTCATGTGGATAATAATAGGAGAGAATTAGCTCGAGAAATTCATTATTTGGTTAGATTGGGTGTTAGGTTGGTTGATTGAACTGAAGGAAATGTTTGGGTTAAGAGCAGTTTCGAATCTTCCCTAGTTTCAGAAGAGAAGGAAAAGCAAGATATGGATTCTAGTTTGGTCAAAATGAAGAAGTCAATTAAGGACCAAAAGATAGAGGTTTTCTCCCAAGGGTGAGATGGTATGGTGAGATACCAAGGTAGATTATGTGTGCCTTTTATAGATAATCTAAGACAGAGAATTATGGCGGAAGTTCATGGTGTGCATTATTCTATTCATCTAGGTGCTACCAAGATATACCGCAACTTATGGGAGATTTATTGGTAGAGTGGTATGAAGAAAGATATAGCAGAGGTTGTAGAAAAGTATGCAACTTGTCAACAGGTTAAGGTAGAGAACCAAAAACTTGGTGGTACGTTGCAAGAGTTTGGTATCCCCACTTGGAAGTAGGAAAAGGTGAATATGGATTTTGTGACTGGTTTACCTCAATCGCGTCGTCATCATGATTCAATTTGGGTTATTGTTGACGGATTGACTAAGTCAGCACATTTCTTGCCAATTCATATATCTTATACAACTGAAGATTATGCTAAGTAGTATATCCGAGAGTTAGTCAGATTGCATAGAGTTCCCTTGTCTATCATTTCAGATAGGGGTACTCAGTTCACTTCCCGGTTTTAGAAAGCTTTTCAGAAGGGTCTTGGTATCCAAGTTCATCTCAGTTCCACCTTTTATCCTCAGACTGATGGTCAAGAAGAGAGGACCATCCCAATGTTAAAAGATATATTGAGAGCATGTGCTCTTGATTTCTAAGGTAGTCGGGATGAGCATTTCCCATTGATTGAGTTTGCTAATAATAATAGTTATCATGCTAGCATTCAGATGGCTCTATTTAAATCTCTTTATGGGAAAAGATGTAGATCACCCATAAGTTGGTTTGAAATGGGTGAGGCTGCTTTGCTTAGGCCTAATTCAGTGTTTGAAGGCATGGAGAAAGTTAAGTTGATTAGAGAGTGATTGAAAATAGCCCAGAGTTATCAAAAATCCTATGCAGATGTGAGAAGAAGGGACCTTGAGTTTGAAGTTAGTGATTTAGTGTATCTGAAGATTTCACCCATGAAAGAGGTAAAGAGATTTGGCAAGAAGTGAAAGCTTAGTCCCCGATATGTTGGCCCTTATAGAATTTTGAGTCATGTTGGAAAAATAGCTTATGAGCTTGAGTTGCCGGCAGACTTGTCAGTCGATCATCCTGTATTCCACTTCTCTATGCTTAAAAAGATTATCGATGACTCCACCATTATAGTTCCTTTAGAAAGATCAGATATTCAGAACATCTTTTCGTATAAAGAGATTCCAGTTGAGATACTAGATCATAAGATCTGTAGACTAAGGAACAAAGAAGTTCCCTTGGTCAAAGTTTTTTGGTGAAATCAGTCCATTGAGGGTGCCACTTGGGAAGAAAAAATAGATATGCAAGCCAAGTACCCTCACTTCTTCTCTGTAACCTTAGATTTAGCCAAAGGTAATAATCATCCTTAATTCAGTCTTTTTCTTATCACAGATTCAGCTATATTGTTTTCCTCATGTAAGTTCATACACTCACAGATTTCTCAGAAGCTCAAAATAATTTAGATTTAGATATTCATATCATTTCAGTTGTGCATGCTATCTTATGCTCTCAGATTCCTTAGAAATTTTAGCTTAGTTAGCCACATTCGAGAACAAATTTTACCTAGGGGGAGATATTGTAATACCCCACAATTTTTCTAGCTTAAACTCATCCCGAAAATTGTCAAAGATTAGCTCGTAGAATGAATACTATTTATTTTGTGTGGAATTCTTTAGATTTGACCTTTTCATTATGTAGGAAATTGATTAACCTTACCAACGATACAAGATTCGCTTAAATCCGATAACTGGTTAAGAAGTTCTGGCTATTTTATGTTCCAATGGCATAACAACATCATTTGGACCCTTAGTTCCTCGCGGAGCTGTGTTAATTTCTAATTGTGAATTTCGAGTGGCCCTCCACGATATTGGCGAATTGCGGAGAGAGCCAAATTCCCAGTTCTCCAAATCTAGTGAAGGACCACGATTTTAGCGCATCGCGCCAAGTGTCCAGGTCTCATCCAAGGTGGCAACGCGATACCTCCGTGTCGCACCACCAATCATTTTCCTAGTTGGCATTTTCCAGCGGCTTGGCACAATAGTGGCACGTCGCACCAAGCCAAAAATTGGGACCCCATTTTATTATTCTAGTTTCATTCAGGAGTTAAAGGGGGGTATTTTGGACTTTTCCCCCAACCCCCAATCTGTCCAAACTCATGATCAAAGCCTTTTAGGAGCATTATATGCAAAGTTTCATCGAAATTACTCTCATCTAAAACACTAGGCTTCATCATTCATCTCTAAGAAACTCAAGATTCTACCATCCTTTTTCCAAATTGTTTTAAGAGTTAAGATTCCTAGACCAAGAGCTTCAAGAATCTTCATTCAAGAGAACAAATAGCATCTCAAAAAGCAAGCTTATTCGTTAGTTTGTCATCTAAGGTATTTGGGGTTATGAACAAGGATGGTCCTTTCATCCTTGTGCCCAAAATTTTATTTTAAAGTAAATTTCTTATGATTTGAAATTAGGGTTTATGTCCAAAGTATCTTATTGAAGATTTTTGAGTATGATATGATTGAATTATGAAATTTCATGTTTGTTTTAAGTGAAAGAATGCTCTTTTATGATTTTTGAATACCATGAGCATGATTTGAGACATTGCTTATATCTTTTCAATTGAATTGAGCATGATATTAAGATTCTTGATTTTAGTATCTTGGCATTGTTGATGATTCTCAATAAGCATATTTGAGTATTGATATTTCAAGAACCTTTGCTTTTAAGCACCCTGAGATTTGAAAATTTTAAGTTATATAAAAAGTATTTGATTTTTGGATCCTCAGTTTAGCTATTTAATCCACCTTTCAGAATTCACTACAATTTATAGAAATAGATTTCATATTTGAGTACATTTTATATCAAATAGATGCATAATTTGTTTTAGATAAACCCTCATGCCAGATTTTAAAAGTGGATTTCCAACGAAGTGAGCATATAGATAATAAAGGAATAGTATTTAGCACCAAGCGGGGAGTGTGGGTTTAGCACCTCCTACTTCCCTAGAACTATGTAGCAAACGTAGGTACAAATTCAGATATTCCCATTAGATATGGATGAAAAATTTAACTTCTGATCGATCACATGGATTTGTTTATACTCCTTGGCAAGAGTGACACGTCTCCCCAATGTGAGGTTTCTTCCTTAGGAAGATGAGACGTTGGACTCCATGTTAGCTCACATGATTTATGTCGGTTAAGAGAACTTCCCTACTGGTAAAGAAAATCTTTGAAAGAATTCCCGTAAGATGAAATATTTTACCTAAAGCTTTGAAATATCTCCCTTATAAAACAATTTTGAAAGAATTTCCTTTCAGATAAAATGACAAAGTATTTTCTATACAGACTTGTATATTCCACTTAGCCTATATGATTTAAGAATCAGAACAAAATAAAGATTTCAAAACTAAGTGTAATGACTCACAAGATTTAGAATATATACCTTGTTATTTATGATTTTTACATTCAGATTTCTGATTTACTCTAGCTTATATAAGTCATATATATTTAGCATGTATAATTTTATAAATTGTGATGATATTGGTTACTTATTGCATGAACCCCTATATACTCAGTACATCATAAAAGTATTGATCCGCATATGAGTCTATGTGCTACATTATCTCATAATGTAGGTTCAGGTGCTCATTCTCAGTAGAGTGATTGATTTTTGAGCATTCATCTATATCCCTACAGTTGGTGAGTCCTCATAGTTCGAGGACTTAGCTATTTATGTTTCAATTTGTTAGTAGATGTTCCTTTATTTATTTCAAACAGTTTGAGTCAGTTAGGGGCTTGTCCCTGTGACTCTAGACTCAGCTAGTAGAATCTTGTCGGACTACCAGATTTAGTCTTAGATTTTAGTAGGCATATTCAGACTTTTTAGCATTTGTTTAATTATATTTATGAGATTTTTACTTTCAAATATATATATTCAGATAGTTTTCTGTATTTTATACTTAATTTTACCTATGACGAGATTCAAATATGTTAGAAGGTAGCCAGGTTTATCTCAGGACTACTTGTAGTTCAGAGCACCGTGTGGCATCCCGAGAAGTAGATTTTGGGGTGTTACACAAACCTTGTCAAAGGTCACAGCTTTTGGTTTTGCCTTTGGAGTCCTATTGGTCTCCACTAATCCTATTCAAAATATGGAACTCATTTTAGTGATATCATGGAAAGGTTACCAAATCCAAGTCTCGGTATTTTATTAATTTATCAACCCAGATATTTGTATCGGGACGAATGAGGTATGTTTGGAAACAGGCAAGGTAAGGATTCATGGTTTCCTGAATAAATAGGAGTGTCCTACTAGGGTTATTATTTGGGAAAATAGGATATTGATTACTACTTCTTTAGCTCCTGCACTAAGAGATGCTACTTTGGGTTTTGGTATTGGTCGGGATTGTCTTAATGTTCTTAGAATCCCATAAAAATCCAAGGAATCTACAGATGCTGACACTAGTATGTTGAAAACTTCTTTCATTGTGGTGGGTACAATTTATTTGGTTATGGGTCCTCTCTCTTATGTGACCCCATTAGTGGTTGTGTATTTTTTTTGGTATCATGGTTATTTTGTTCTCTTTTATTTTTATGTTTCTACCTTGGTAAATAACTCTTCGATTGCCAAAAGAGTCGATAAGGGTGTGTGGTATCTATTAGTAATAAAAGGGATCTTGGTGGATTTGTTTAACTCAAATATGGTGGATTTCTATGTCATTAAAGGAATGTATTGGGTGCATTCTTGTTATTCATTATTAGTTTATCAGACTCGTTAGGCTCCCTGGGGACCTCGTTATGGAATGGGATAATGGTTTCGTTCCCTAGCTAATAAGGAAAAGGTTATATTATATCTTATAACTCGAAGCTTGATCTCCAATAGTTATCCTTATTATTTGGTCCAGAATAAAGATTCTAAATAGAAAGGTGTTTCTTTTGTTTGGTTTTGGTGGTGGATGAATTTCCTAGGGTCCATTATGAAGACCCTCATGGTGTCTTTCTAATGGGATGGTTAGTTTGGTATCGTTTTTGTTTTGGACATTTGACCAATTTCTATTCCTTCTTTATAGAATCATTCTGATTGGGTTAAAAGATCTTAAGAAGAAATTAAGGGATCTCTTAGATAAAGTATTCGTCAGTCTTGATGATTCTCTGTGGAATGTTTTGTTCTTACATGCATAAGCGGGAATGGTTTCCCTTAGGAAGTAATAGCTTATTTGTGGTTGAATAAGGGATTTGGAGTATCCTCCTTATGCGGTAGACCTTATATGTATATTCTCTTTTATATGGGGTACTTTGTTAGTAGTATATGGTGGTTGGTAGATCCTAGGCTTGAATCTAGAAGATTGATCTTGGTAAAAGGGGTATATTAGCTCGGGATAGTAATGTAAAAATTATGAAGGTAAAATGGTTGGTTGGATAAGGTTGATGGCTTGAGGAATACAATAGTGGGAGAGTTGGTATGGGTCGGTATTTCAGGTTGAATAGAGGGACTGGGGATCTAGTCATTCGACAGGTTAGATCATGGAACTTGCATGTATACTTGTCCCTATACTTGTACTTTATTGTTGGAATGAAATTAATAATTAAATTCATGGTTTTGAAATTGCATTTTAGCGTGATTGAGGTATTCAACATGATTACTCATTTAAGTGATTTTCCATGGGTTATGATGCATTATTCATGCTTTATTTATGTTTATGAACATTATGGGATGCATGGGAATGCTAAATGGATTTCGGGGTACTATGGATTACCCAATTACTTGATTTTGATTTTGGAAATTTTATACCCTCAAAGTATTATGAATTTTCCATTGTATATAATATTTTACTATGATTTGACTATTCTTAAACCATTACATTGTATAAATGGTTAAGGAAACATGGATTAGGTTTTGGTTAGATTTAAATGATTTTTGAAAGGCCTTGGTGGCCATGCTTTGATTTTAAATGGTTTTGATTTAAATTAGAAACCTTGGAGTCAATTTGGTCTAATAGTGTTTGCATGTCTATGGTCGGATCTAGGTAGTATTTTGATGAATAAGGTCTTGGGTATGGGAGAACCAAATGTCCCTGGTGTACGTCTTTGGTGATACCTATTAGAGCAGAGAATTGTGTTTGTTGGTGCAATGGGATGAAGGTTAGTGGTTAATATAGAATAGACTTTTAGCGGTGGAGTTCGAGGAAAGGTCGGGTTGCATATTTTTGGGATACTCTTCTTTCCTAGTTAAGAGAATACTCTACTAGTGTTGCATGTATTTATTTAGTGCGTATGTCTAAGGTTCATATCTTGCATTTGCCTTATCCCCTGGGTATGAGTCTGGGTATGAGTCTTGACCTTGTGTTAAGTGATACACCCAAATTACACCTCTCTTACGAGAGAGTAACCGATCGTTGTCAAATATATAACCCAACTAGGTTGGGGTCGAATCCCACAGGGAATATGGTGCTAATTAAGTTTTATACAGATTAGTTGACTTTTAATCGTTTAATTCCATAAAATAAATAGGGGGGATTTGATTCAATTTACAAATTAATGGTTTAAGTTTAACAAGATGAAATATGTGTAGTAGTATTAAAATTCAGAGAAATAGCAAGCTAGGGTTATGTCCACCTTATATTTTTCAATACTTTCTAACTATGGGCATTACGAATTCATACATGCATCGTGTTTACAGAGAAATGTATTGTATTTAATAACATAATCCTAGTGTTTCTCAACCATCAAGGACTAATTCACTTTAGTTCTCTCGAATCAAAAGCATTTACCAAAAATAATATGAAATCTCCAAGTAGTTAATCCTGCTAAGGCATTAACTTATGAAATAGGGGTTGGTAATCCTATTTTATTGTCACTACTCTCTTTTCCAAACAACTACCTTTCTTTCAAACAAGTTGCATTTTAAGGCATATCCACCATGTTTGCAACCATGAGAATTCGTGATAAGCGAAGAGAGTATGATGTAAACAAGTCAATGCATAATGAATTCAAAACCCAAAGTAATAGATTGTATGCTACAAGGCTTTCATAAACCTAACTAATAAACTTAGCTACTCATGAATAAAATAAAAATCACAATAGAAATATTCATCATACCAAAAACTAGAAGACGATATTGGTGTGCGAATACTGAGAGCAAGAGCAAAAAATGTTTTTCTCTCTCTCTCGAGCTAAGCTGCCCTTCTATGCTCTCTCCCAAAAAATACAGAGTAATTGAATAATCAATAAAAATTCAGCATTAAGCGTTTTAATAATCTCTTCTCTCATAATTGCCTTCTAGGTCCCTGAACTAATTATAAATGACAAACTGGTCTTGGACATAGTTTCTAGGCGCCACATTTGATCCATATTGTAGTTTCTAGGCACCACATTTGGTCTAGGTATCTACTCTCTCTTGTGTCATATGTCATCCGGATTCCATTGTCCCATAATGTCTTCATCTACCTCATTATTGCCTGAAATCATGCTAATCACATTGGTTAGCTCAATTACATAGAAGTAGAGTAAAAACATAAGAAACTAGGAACTTTGTTCTCTAAACATAGCTAAAATATTGATAAATTATGGTGCTTAGGCGTATAAATACACCCAAGATCATTAAGTTACTTATGATTTAGGTGGTTGTGTTCCTTTTGGTGTCTAATCTAAGAAATTCTTTCATGGTATGGTTTGGTCAGGATGATTTTCCCTCTATGGTCTAGGTAGTTGTTGTAAAGTACTTCGTGCTTATGGTGTTATGTCTTATTTTGGGGGTCTTTGTCTTACCTTAGGTGGCATGGGTAATTCTTGTAATTCAGTTCCTTATATGATTTTCTTGTGTTGGGATGGTAGTGGCATTGGGGAAGCATGATGACGTGTTGAAATAGAGAGTATAGAAGTCCCTAAGAGGGGGAGAGTCTAGGGTGACTATCATAGTTAAGGTTTTGGAAGGTAAGTTAAGGTTGTTGTCATGAGAAAAAGGTTAGGAAAGGAATAAGTGGTGGAAAATCCTTTCGGGAATGAGAAATAATGCTAGATCTTTTGATGGATAAATTATACCGCAGATAAATAAATTGTAGGCGTGAATGTTGTGATTGGTATATATACCAATAGTTGTGTTGGGTTCTTGAGATATGTTATAGGGCATGGTTTTATGAATTATTTTCATGGAATTGTAGTTTACTGTTTTAGATGTTCAATTATAGATTGGGGGTTTCGGTTATGTTGGTTGGATAGAGTTTGTCCGTGTTCTTTACTCATGGTTTCCATATTAAAATGGTGATAGAAGCGGAGTGGTGTTTTGGGATAGATTTAAAGAGTAGAGCTAGGTGGCCGAAGTTAACAATTTTTTTCTTTGGATTGGCTTGAACATAGATGTGGTGGTGTATATTTAGACTCAAGCTCTTGTAGAGATGTGTCTCGGTAAATTCTAAGTTGAACTGGACTTGCTCTCTTGCATGAGTCCATTCATCCTGTAATCTATGTTGTTTGGAGGTATGGATGGTCCTTGGTTGGTTAGTTCCCGATGTGGATCTTTGATTGGTATGTTCGCTGGTTACGAACAAAAAAGGTATGGCTTAGGTAAAGGTCCCATGGTGGAACTAAAGGTCTAAGAATGTCATTTAGGATGTGAAAGTGGATATAGAGTGAAAGTATCCGCGTTGGTTCTTCCAGAAACTCATGCATAGGGTATATGTTATTTATAACTTCTTTGTTTCCTAACTTTTTTTAAAGTGAGAGATGGATTCTCTTGCATCTTTGTTTTCTAACTTAGTTAGAGGTCGGAATGAAAGTGTTGGGGTGTATATCGTGCTTGGGGTATATGATGACTTTCGCATCTTGGTTTGTGTTCTTGTCCTCTATTTTGGTAAGAGAAAAGTTTGATGTGTGTTATCGTGTTACCTCACGCTTGTTCTTACCCTTACCTATCATTCTAGGATGAATGATCCCAGTGGGGGAGAATGAAACACCCTTGCAAATTTTCTCATATTTTGGACCCTTTTTTTGACACTTGCAAAATTTCTCAAGTTTTGGACCCTTTTTGACTTAGTACGACTCAAGGGTACCAATCGTACCCTTGAATATGACTCGTAGGTAGTCTTGAGGGTTCACTGAAATGCTAGACAGAATGGGTGTCTTAGCTATTGATGAAGATACGACTCACCAGGGTACGAGTTGTATAGGAGCATACGAATGGTGTAGGTCAAGTTGTATGATGCATGATGGCCTTGGTCTTATGGAGTCTGCCCTAGCTACGACTTATGGATACGATTGAGGGGTATCACTCATACCTTTAGGTATGAGTTAGGAAGGTTGAGTCATATAGAAACCTGTAGGTAAGGTCATGGAAAGGTTTGGGTACGAGTTGGGGTACCACTCATACCCTAGGGTACGGGTGGTAAAGAGGAGTCCTACCCCTGGACGTGACTTGTTTTAAATGTAAAGCCGAGGTTAGTTTGGACATTTACTACTCCTAATCCCTTGTTTCCTCACGTTATACAACCTTTGGTGGCCTTCAATAACACTTGTTAAAATATTAAAACACTTTAATTACTCTCTCAAACTCACTCTTCAAGATTGGAGGCTAGTGTTTCTTCCTGTATTCTTCAAAGGACTCAAAGGTCAAGATTTCTTCTATGAATCTTTTTATATAAGGAATTTACTCCTTCCATCATTGTTAATATCTTCTAAAATCATGTGTATTGCATTTTAAACATTGTGTTATCGATCATGAATTGTTGTTTTCAAAATATATGTTGAGGGTCTTAATGCATATGGTTTGGAAATTTTTTAAACTATGTTTTTACATGTTTTTTTAATGGTTTACATATGTGGTTATTAGTTGGTTATGATTTAACAAATGGGTCTTGAGTAACCCTAATTATGGTGGTTGATGCATTGGTTTCAATCTTTGTAAAGGTATGCCCTCAACATGTTTGTTAAAATGCCTCAAATAATGTTTTGACTCTAATATTGAACTTTGATTGGAATTCTCGCATAGTTTGGTTTGGTAATGGAACCTTAAAAGGATTTGGATGGTTTTGCATTATTTAAATGGTTTAAATGATATAAATTCTCTAAATGCTTGGCATGTTCTAGAATGGTTTTGAATGGTTTAAAGGGTAAAGGTTTTGGTGGTCATGGTTGGTCTATTTTTAAATCCTTACTGGAAACATGGAAATCCCTCAAGTGAATGCCTTAATGGAATTGGTTTAAATTGTTTGGAAAGGTATAAGGCTAAATGGTTTTGCTTATGGAGAAAATGAAAGTCTCCCAAGTGGTTTAATATGGTAAATGGAAGGGCACTTCAAAGTCTCATTAAATCTGTTTATGGTTGGCTATGGATGATACTTGCAAGTAAGGGTTGGTATAACGATACCAATATCAATGGACTTGGATAATAAATGGATAACGTTCTAGTTATTTGGAAATTTGTTTTAATTAGGAAATAATGGTGGGAGGTGTAGCTAACTCATGGATGGTGGAGGTCCCCGGGGAACAAAATTGAAAACTCATATTTGTTGATATTAGGTTGATCTTGGTGACCGTGTGCATGATGTCACACAATATTTGGCAGATGTACTAGTCATCCCATGGGATACTTCCATGGTCGTGTGGATACATGCACTAGGGCCCTTCCAGTATGTGGAGCTGAACCCATATAGCCCGTGAATGGTTTAGGATGGCAAAGCTACACAGCCTAGGTAAAGGTTTTAAAGTCATTCTAAACCCATTTCCCTTTTCGTGTCATGGTAATTTATATATGTATGGTTGTGTCCATATGTATGGTTTTAATTGGCTTTATAATTTTCATTATTTTGTCCCTATTCTGAGTGCACGCCAGTGTTCACCCACTAGCCCGTCTACTGGCGGTTGTATACCTATGCCATCTTGGAATCGGCCATTGTATTCCTCTTGCATAGTAACCCGATACAGGTATTGTCGATGTTATATTTAAGTGGTGAGATTTCATAGTTAGGAAGGCATCTATTTCATGTCATTGTTCACCTTACATATTTCTTGTCCTTCATAGACTGTGGTTTTTAGCTATGGTCAAGGGCATGTCCCAACTAGGTACTCTTTTGTTGGTTTAGAGGCTTTGTATGGACAACTGTGAACTTGGGTATGGTATAAATTTTTTCTATTACACATACGTATACTTACATTGTCTTAGTATCAAGGTATTGATTTATGGCTTCCATATTAGTTTAGTTAAATATTGGGTGGTTTGACTTTATTGGGTTGGTCTCACATATAGACTCATCCCAAAGTCACCACATGGTTAGACACATTATCTTGTTATATGTCCAAGATTTAGCCAACGCAAGGTATGTGTTGGTGGCTGGGGTGGGTAATGGGGCATTTCCAGGTCCTTATTGGACTTTGGATTACCTATTACGACAAGGCCTTGGTTTGGGTCGTGTCATAACCTAATTTCTTAAATGAATAAAGGATAGTTTATGTCAAAAAGTAAGAAAAGAAAAGGTTTAGTCATCCTAGATATAGATTCTAAAGTTGAGAAAAAAGATTATGACATTCGGAATTAGATATTAGAAGAATATCTGATCCTGCTATTAAAACTAGATATTTGATGAGTTCCATCATTACTCTTGTTGATTCTCAAACATGGATGCATTTTTTTAACTCCACAGGCATTGCATATGTTTTCTAGGTTAGAGAATTCTATAATGATTTGATGCTCACATAAAAAGAGTTGCCACTTAATGCCACTGTAAAAGGAATTAAGTTCACCCCAAAAACTTCACTACTCGGAGAGATTCTTGGTATGCCTGAGAGACATTCCTTGATAATATTTCCAGATCAAAGCGATTATTAGGAGCTTTATATGACTTAAAAAATGAAATCAAGCCCAAATTTATACCTCTTTATGAACTGGGTAGCAAGTGCTACTTCCAGGAGCTGAAGTTTGATCATGTGGATATATACTAGATCTTTATCTAATGGAATATCTTAACTAAGGCACTCTAAACAATCTCCCTAAAATCATGATTGACCATATTATTAAGATTTTTAATCTAAAGAAAGTCAATCATGGTCTTGGTATTGATTTCTCCTCACAGAAGTTTTTGATCACATTGGGATAAAACAAAGATTCGGCTCCCTATTGTTGGAGGAAAAATATAAAAATTTACACTTACTAACCTTGCATAGTGTGAGTGTGTTATATATAAGAGGGGAGTTTGTCCTAAGTGCGCAGTGTCAAATCTCATTGCTACTTAAGAGGTGAATAGTCTGAACATAAAGGAGTTGTTAACCATATTTGCTGAAATAGAAGCTGAAATTGAAGCACTAAAAGCTCAACAGAACAAGGTCATAAAAGTAACTATTCTTACACTAGATGTCTCAAATAAAGCTAGGATTTAGATCACACAACTAAAATAGAAGAATACACAACCCAAGGATGACAATATTTAATTAAAAATCAGCAATGAGACACTGATGATGATAATCGCCTGCTACGAAACATTTAGCATTTTTTGTTGTCTCTCTATGTCCCATCCTATTTGATCTCATTTATACTTCCCTTAACTCTATATCTCCTTTTTAGACACTAATGCATGATTAGTATCTTTTGTAGAACGTGAATAATAACATGTCTAATTATTCCAATTACTTGATTGAATATATATATGTTTCTACTCGTATTCCTTTTGTGATTTTGATTGATTCATAGTGCCTAATTTATTTTGTGCCGCCTGTTTAATGATGACAAAAGAAGGAAGATGACGGGTGAACTGGTGAACTAGAGATTATCGCTTGTTGAAGGATGAAAGGGGGAACTTAAATGGGGGAATTTTATGGTGAAAGGGGGAAATCAAAAGAGGGTACTGGTAAAAAGAGTTTCTTGGTGAAAGAGGGAAGTGCTACAAAAGGGTTAATATTTTTCATCCTCAAAAAGCAGAAAATGTTGGGTTTTGGCCTTGTTCTTATTATTCCTATGTTTTGATGATTGAAAAAATTTATCACTAGAACCTAGTCCATGTCTGCATTTGTGATATATATTTTGGTGATTGTCTAACATAGCAGATGTACAACAACAACAACAAGCCCAGTGTATTTCTATACAGTGGGATCGGGTGAGGGTAAAGTGTACGCAGTCCATACCGCTACCCCCAAAGAAGTAGAGAGGTTTTTTCTGATAGACCCCTAGCTCAAGATAAAAATAATCAAAATGAAATGTCAAGTAGAATGGGTGGCTTAACAGAAGTAAAGAATCAGAAATAGTAAAATAGAACTCAGAGCAATACATGGTAGGGGAACTAAGAGCCATAAGCTATAAGAAATAAGAAAAATGAAATATGGAAAAGGGTACCCGCCTAGTAGTAATCTACACTCACAGAACAAAGCCACCCACCACACCCAGTCTCTCCTGACTAGCAGCTCCTACCTATCAACACAGTCCTACAATTACTACCCCGGCTAAATAGGGACTCTCCTAATTACTTTCTACAACCTATATACTCACCCTAACCTTCTACATTTATCTGTGACCTCCACACCTTCCTATCTAGGGTCATTTCCTCGGTAAGCTGAAGCTGCTCTATGTCATGTCTAATCACTCCCCTTCAGTATTTCTTCGGCCTCCCTCTACTCCTCCTGAAGCCATCCAAGGCTAACCTCTCACACCTGTGAACTGGGGCATCCACGTCCCTTCTTATCATATGCCCAAACCATCTCAGCCTTGCTTCCCGCATCTTATCGTCCACCGAAGCCACTCTCACATTCTCTCGAACAATCTCATTCCTAACTCTATCCCCTCTTGTAAGCTCACACATCTAGCGCAACATTCTCATTTCCGCCACCTTTAATTTTTAAATATGGGAGTTTTTGACAGGCCAACACTCCGCTCTATACAACATGGCTGGACAGACTGCCACTCTATATAATTTTTCTTTAAGCCTAAGGGGCACCATCCTATCACACAACACTTCTGAGGTGAGCGTCCACTTTATCCAACCAGCTCCAATACAATTAGAGACATCCTCGTCAATCTCACCATTCCTCTGAATCATAGACCCAAGATACTTAAAACTATCCTTCTTACATATAACTTGGGAATCCAACCTCACCACTACTTTGTCTTCCTGCCTTAAGTCACTAAACTTGCACTTCAAATACTCTATCTTGGACATAATCAACCCGAATCCCTTAGATTCTAGGGTTTACCTCCATACCTCTAATTTTTCATTCACCTTGAATACTCTACGTCAACACATCCATCACCAGCACAAATAGAAATAGACTAAGAGTCAAACGCTGATGCAACATAGTAGATGGACCAATTATTTTAATTAGTGTAATGACCTTATAGATAATTTTCTACATTTCAACCTATTTTCATCGTTTAGAGCTTTTCTATAAATTTTCTTTCATTTATGACTTGTTTGTGCTGATAGTTCATTTATCAGGTTGTTTGTTAAGTTATTAGAGCCAATTCCTTATTTTAAAGTCTTTGTTGGTTTAGAATGGCTACCGGTCAAAAATATTTGTCAAACAACCTCATATGTAAATTCTATCCATTCCAATAGCTCCGGCATGTTAATCTTAGGCTAGGTGGACCTCATGATTGTGTCCCAAGGCTTTCAAACTCATTTCAACTGATAGGTGGAAGTTAAGAAAATAAAATTTGGGTGTGGGACCTACTTTTCATTGAAATAGCCTCAAATGGAAATTTTGATTGTGCCAACGAGTCAAAAACATTGAATTTGATAGGGTTGCATAGTTTTTTGGTTATATGGGATTCCAAATGAATTCCTAGGGATCAGTGGAGACTCAAAAAAATTCCAAGTCTCTACCTAGTTCATTTAGCTGGTGCTTCCGCTAAAGTAGACCTTTGGGAGCTTCACAATAGGGAGATTTAGTGGTCTTATAGGAACTTTAGCATCCTGGCCCGCTTAGTGTGCAGCTTAAGCAAAAAGTTGGCTGCTATAGCACTGGCTTATCCACTATAGTGGCCTTCCAAGAGTGGGATGGTACTTCTTTAGCGGAACCTAGGCGCTTTAGAGCTGACTGCTAAAGTGACCTAGTGCCCTCTTTAGCATCACTTGGAGCCTTATAAATTCCCCACATAGACTAATTTCTCCCAGTTTCCACCTATTTCAAAGAGTGTAGAACCCTAGAAAGTGTATAAACTTTGGAGAAACGTTAGTGGGGGACTTTGGGGTATTTGTGAGGTTAAATTACACGTTTTTTTTTTCTGAATTCTTGGTTAGTTTTCATCAATTTCATGGTAAAATTTTTGTTTATTTTTCAAAATCCCTAGAATATTGGTGGATAGCTCAAAATTTGCCCATTCTTGAGGGTAAATGTTCCTTGAGCATAGAGGGACACGTAGAAGGTTTCAAAAGTGTGATTCCACTAGTAGGCCCCATATGGAATTTAACATGATTTTGGACTTAAAGAACAAAAATACAATATGGGTACTGTTGTTCTCATTTTGAGGAATAGATTATGATTTTGATAGTGTGGCCACATCCGAAAGCTTTTCAGAAGGAGGAAATAATGATTTAGTAAATTTCACTAGGCTTTTCTTTGGCATCGAGGTAGGCTAGGCTTACATTTCTTGAAGATTAAGCTTAATAAGTGTATACTTGTGATAATGTGTTAAATATGGGTTGGGAATTAGGTCTTGGAGATGTAATTAGTATAATTTGGGACTTTTATCCTACTAAGTGACCGTAACTTTGGCATAATTGACTTAGTTACTCATGATTCAGGTAGAATTTCTATATTAGGGCTATAAGTAGTTTATTTAACTCTAGTTGGAGAATTCAATACCCTAACCTATTTCGGGACCGAAATTTGCCTTAAAATAAATTTGCAGATTAGAAGTTGGCCCCTCCGACCAACCTTAGTC
The DNA here is from genome assembly GCF_002878395.1 of Capsicum annuum. Lineage (NCBI taxonomy): Eukaryota > Viridiplantae > Streptophyta > Magnoliopsida > Solanales > Solanaceae > Capsicum > Capsicum annuum. The sequence continues at coordinate 70,110,047 of NC_061117.1, read as the reverse complement.
CAACACTATTAATTGTTCCTTGTAACTTTATAGGTGTATTTTATCCCTTTAAATGGTATATTTTATAGCTTGAAATTGCTAGTTACATAATTATTATGCCAGTTTGGTACTTGGAAGTAGTTACCAGTTCCAAGTAAATTAAGCTATCATATAAATGACATGCCCTAGTCTAAGCTAATTGGGGTCCAACCTATAACCCTAGTTGGAAGGGTGTCGGTACCTTTCCATGGGTACCAATACTTGTTGTATGGATCCACCAATATAATGTACTGAAGTACTGGGGTATCAGTCTTCTCCTAGCAGGTGACCTTTAAGAGAGTGTCTGTCCTCAACTGGTGGGTGGCCTCTCATAACCTATGCTAGCTACATAGTACTCGAACCTAGGGATTTTTAGTAAAGGTCCCAGTCCTTTACTGGTAGGTGAGCCTTCATCCCAAGGTTTGCTCGGTGCTAAGTCCTACTCCCAATTAAACTAAAAAGGTTTAACATGACTGATACTGACATATGCTCAACATGAGGGTATTCTAAATTTAATGATACAAGTATGCTCTGAATGACTTGTAACTTGACATTAGTGACATATATGAATATTTAGGAATCAGGTGTTCATAACTCACCAACACTATCTAATGCAGACTGATATTGACAACTATTAATCAATCCATGGTATGGGAAAATCATGAATAAGACCCAAATAAACAACTAATCATGATGTAGACATTTGCATTATCAAATATATGGAAACATAATTATCATGTGGAAATATATTTTCATGGATGAACGTGAGAATTTAACTGAACAAATTATGAAATTCATACTTCTTATAGAACCTTAGACAAAAAGAGGATTAAACTTGAAAATTTGGAGAATTTTGTGACTCAATGGGATAAGGATCCCATTTATAAATATCACACATACTTGAAGTAGAATCCTTGAAGAAATTTTCTAGAGAATTGGACTTTCTTGAAGAACCCTAGTTTGGTCATGAGGGAAAAAGGAATTTCCTCTTTGATTCCTCTTAGGTGAAATTTACAATTATGCCATGAATTGGGGCTTTAGGTCATTTATACCACCCCTTGTAGAGCCATAACAACTTGGTTTTGGCTTTTAAGGGAATGGGAAAATACTTAAAAGTCCCTAAAAAATATATGAAAAATTAGGTTCCCAGTCATTACAACTCACCCTATGACTCATTGGGACTAACTATGAGTCATAGTTTGAGTTGTAAGCTAGAATATAAGGTCTAAGAACCCTTTTATTTTGACTACGACTTCTCCCATATAACTTGTTATGACTGACTATGAGATGTAAGATGGATTTGTAGTCTAAATCTTGAGCCTTGGGTCCTTTACTGGTCAAGCTATGAGTCACTGCTTATGACAAACTTGGGGCATTTTTTGGAGTCACTATAAATCAATCGTGATGATTCATCACGAATGGTAATGACTCATTACCTAAGTCATCATCACTGTAGTATGCTAGGCCCTTAATGGAAAATTCTCCACAACTTTTTCCATGACATAGAATTGAGGTAAGCCTTGAAGAATTGGAAAGCCAACTTAATAGTCAATCTTTTGAGGGGGTATCCAGCTTGAAAATTTAGGACATTATAGGTTAGCTTGCAGAGCTGGAGTTGCCCTTTTCCTTCTTCTATTTATGTCTAGTCTCATATTATTTGAGACTGATGTGCATTGACTATTATAGTACCTATATTTATTTTTGCTAGTGGCTATTGTATCAACACTACTACGTCATGGGACATTACTTTTATGTTTTTTATCCTCCTTATTAGAACTATTATTACTATTATTTATCTAATTTATTATTATAAGTCTTTAGTTGTAAATTTTTTATATTTATTCTATTTCTCCACCAAATTATCCCATTGCTTATAAATCCATGCTACATTTTGACCTACCTACTAGTGGGATAAAGTAGGTGCAATGATGACTCATAAATCCGGCTGTGAAAAATTGGGATAGAGTGTTAGGTTTACCAGTATTGTTTATATAGGAGAAAGTTTCTAGTATAGTCCTATAAATCAGAATGATGAGGTCAATTTCTTATCTTTGGTAGGATATAGGACATTCTTAGGAGTTATTCATTTTTTCAATCATTTTATGCTAGGAGTCTAAGTTGGTTTCTAATGATTCCTTTGGTATTACTACTTCACAGATGGCTAGGACACGTGTTACATCTATATGAGATGCAGACTTTAAGCCCATGAATGGGAACCCTATAGAAGTTCATGTTTAATGTAGGGTTTGAGGACAACACAGAGATGTAAACTCAGTCAAGGACAAGGACAAAGGTCCATCAATAGACCCTATTCCTACACTCGATCTAGAGATTCCTCAACCCCAGCTAGTGGTGAGCTAGGGAGTAATCTAGGCTTCACTAGGGTTTATTTCTTCTTCACTACACTAGAATATGTTGGCCTAGATCTTGGTTTTAGTTTTTGGTACACAGTCTATTTATAAAAGTGGTATTGAGGTAGAGGCACAACCTGTAGTTATGGCTCCTAGAGTTTTTATCCCTCATACACTGGTTGTTGTTCAATCCTTAGTTGCTTAGTTAATGGTTGCCAACCTGCTATGTCTGTCGAGGAGCAAAAGATATTGGGTAGATTATTAAGATTGGCCTTGCCTATGTTTTTTGGTGCACCATCTTAGGATACTTATGATTCTTGATTTCTCACGAGGATAGGATCCATAATTTTGTCCTAGTTGAGACTCGTGGTGTAGACTACACTAATTTTAAATTGGATTTAGTGGATCGACATTGGTGGTGAGGTCATCTTGATTCTAGGACAGTTAGATCTATCCCTATGATATGGACTCAATTATCCGAGGTCGTCTTGGAGAATTATATGCCTCGTAGCCTTAGAGATTGTTTGAGGGATTAGTTTTGCAGAAGCACTCCATGACTTTTTTTATGGTATGAGGCTCAATTTCAAAAGTTGGCTAGACATACCACATCTATTTTAATTACTGAGTATGAGAAGGTTTGATGCTTTATTTGGGGACTAACACTCCCACTCTGTATGGCTGCATAGAGTTTGGTTGCTGCTAGTAGATCTTTTTTTGAGGTTTCTAATCATGTTCAGGTTATGCAAAAGATGCCATGATATCAGGGTAACTTAAATAGGAGCCTTAGAGGCTCACAGTTAAAAGAAAATGGTTCTCAAGATAGGTACCCTCTGCATCAGCCTTATCAACACCAGAGTCAGTATGTTAAGCCCATTCATGCTATATTTCAAATCATCAATGATGTCCATTATAGATATAGTGATTAATGTGCCATGTCTTATGGAACTTTCAATACATAAAATATGGAAATTATGCAAGTACCTAGGTACTTTTGTTAGATGTGATGTGATTTTGTGTTGGTTTTGTAGGAAAAAAAGTTCGGAGCAGAGAAGGAACAAAAAGTGATGAAGAGCAGTAGGAAGGCAACTTATGAGCCTACCAAATGTACCGTAGGAAGTACCTACAACCTTTTAGGTAGTCTGCGTAGGTAGAGATATTGAGGTTCAACTAGTTGATGATTTTTTCTATTTGCTACCCCCCCTACCTATGAGGCATTGGTACTACCTATGGTCCATAAGATACCCTCATAGGTAGGTGACATAAAGCTTGATGACTTCTCTAATTCCCATGAGCCTACTTATGCCCCATAGATAAGCTTATGTCCTATAAATGGGAACGTGGAGTGGCGCCGACTTTGATTTCCTATTTTGTTTAGGATTGATTTTATGATGTATCTGTAAATACCCATTGTATGTTTTGTTGTTAGTTTATGGACTTAATATACTTTTAACATTGTTTTGAGTTTTAAGATACATTCTTGCCCTTAGAATTCTTGTTCTTGATTTTTAGGGTTTAATATTAATTTAAGATTTTGGGTTTTGCTCTTACTATTCGTGATTTCATTCTTACACTTTCATCTATGAATTCTATGTGTTTTCTTACCATCATTAATAGCTAAATCCCATAACTAGGGTTGTGGAAACCCTGATGAACTAACAAAATAGAAGAAGTGCAAAGTCATTCTAAATTGGTGTTCTTGCATGTATGATGGTTTATTTTGCTTAGATTTCTTTCTTAATAGTTGCAAATATTAGGAAATCACATGTAATCAATATGTGCTTGAGAAAGAGGTAGAGACTACAAAAAAAAGATCACAACACTAATTTGAAGCTACCAACCTTCATCTAAATGACTTGAGACTGATAGGAGTTAATCAAATTAAGATCTAAAATAAGGGTTACTATAATGATACTTTAATACTAATAGGAGATGAGTGAAATTCACCAAAGCCAAGGTGATGAGATGATTAGGTGATACATAACTTGTTTGATTTTGCATGCAAGGAACCAAGATAGTTTGGCGAACAGGATAAGTGTATGGAGTTATGAAGTCGGGGGGAACACAATCATAATGATCGAGTCTTATTTATGACAAAGCTATTTGATACCATTGTTATTGTTACTATTATTCTCACAAATCCCTCATATACTTTCTGCATTTTCCAATTACATCAGTAAGCTCGATAGATTTTAGTCCTACTCCTTGTGGGTTTGACCCAAATCTTATTGGGTTCTATATTTGTAAAGAGACCACATTATACTTTATAGGATATGTTATTCAAGAAAAATCAGTGATCATCCTGGCCAAAGTAATGGTCAGCCTCCAAGGGGTTAATATTTTGTTTTTTCTAGTCTTGATGGTTACTGATTCAGCTAGATCTTGTAGGTTTGGTACAATACTAGGGATGTGTTATGGTCGTGGTACCTTTGGCCATTTCTAAAGGGATTGCCATATTCATTGAGTGGTAGTTCCTTTATATTAGAGTGTTCTGTCGCTTGGGATAGTACATCCTCCAACTAGAGATGGTTTACGTGGTCATCAGGGTTGTCCCTAAGGTTCTCGTAGAAGTCCTCATGTAAGTAAGATAGGAGATTGGTCAGGAGACCATTCAGGTAGAGGGCATGGTCAATTGTTTGTTATACTTGCTAGACTTAAGGTTGAGACTTCGGATGCTATGATTACAAATATGATTTTAGTATGGCATCATTGCTTTTGCTTTATTTGATCTGGGATCCACTTATTCTTATGTGTCTTCTTATTATGCCCCAAGGTTAGAGTTATCTTTGGATTCTTTATCTATGATTTTATGTGTATCTATTCCTCTGGGTGATTCTTTAGTAGTGGATTGGGATTATAGATCATGTGTTGTAACCGTTTAAAAGTTTGATACTTAGGCCGATATTATTTTTTTGTATTGATAGTCTTCATCTTTAGCGTTATATTGAGTTTGTTATTGATCTTAAGTTGGACACCAAACCTATTTCTATGGCACCTTACTATTTGATCATGCCAAGCTTAAAGAGGTAAATTCTCAACTTCAGGATCTTATAGATAAGGGTTTTTAATGCACCAAACAAGAAAGGTTGTAAGTAAGCTATTTATCCATAAAAAGCAAGAAAAGCAGCCAAACTTAATAAAGAGAAGAACCAATTGGGTCAAGCCCATGGAAGTGTCGTACTTTGAGCATTTAAATATGCAAAAATAATGATTTGAGATTTTAGTGGGAATTTAAAAAAAAATGAAAGAAAGGAAGAAGAAGAAGCCCAATAGAAAATAAACTCTTGCCAAATCAAACAAAGAAACAAATGAAGCAAGTAAAAATTAGTGGAAATTAAAGTTATCTAATATTATTCTACTAAATCAAATCAATTAAAGTGGGAGAACCCAGAATTTTTTGAATCCAACATATTATGGAAGAATTCTTTTGACTATAGGTAAATTCTTTCTACAACTTTGTCCGTGCTTACTACTGATTTATCTAATTCCTTTGGGTACTGAAATTTAATACCTTAGAGAAGTATGAAAGGCAACAAACTTATCTTATTTAGAATTAAATATTGGTGTATGTACTTTTGGCTGAAGAATTTGAGAACGATATTATTACAATAGGTCAAAAATTGATAAGATTATGACTAATTGAGTTGTACATTGCATGGCAAGGGTAATTCAACAAATTTAGTGTCAAACATGAAACCTTAGGGATGAGTATTTAAATTAGTCACAAATTAGACTAAGTAAGGAATTTAACATGTGATAAATGTATTGATGTGATTACTGATTAATTGAAAGAAGTACAAATTTTGCAAGGCAACATGTTTAATATTTGACAAGAGTACTGTGAGTACTAATCTTACCACTATTCACATTTTCATAACTTGCATAGTTTACACTTAATTTTGCAGAAAACAATTGTTACCGAATACATTAAAATTGAATGCGAGAAAAGTCTTTTACTTTATATTTTACTAAAATGGTTATTTGTTATGTTCTCACAATCATAAGACATATTTAATACTATTTGAGATATGATTACTATTACTTACTTGAGAAGTAAGTATCTTGATATGTGTTTAGTTCAAGTTACACATCTAATATGATTTGATAAGAAATTGAATGCCACGTAATATTTTGAAAAGGCTATTATATGAGTACTTACTATTTACAAAGATAAGTATAAATGGGAGTAGATCTTGATTTGAATCCCGTAGCTAATGACGGATTCGTTAGACCTGGTGCACCTTGTATTACAGATTATAGTTAATACCCTTGCTAGTGGGAAGGTAGAACTAGTATACCATTAGTGATTTCCCTCGAGTAGGTACCTACTGATATAAGTATTTGACACCTTTATGAGGGATCCATAATTATTGACTCTTCTTGAAGTGGAAAGTCATACCAAATACTTGATTCATTCTTCAAAACCTCCAAAATATGTAATATTTGATATGATATATGCTTATTGAGTTTATTACTGGAGAGTTAGTTGGTCGTGCTTACATGAAACATATGATATGCTTATTTTCACTATTTTTTGAAAGGGCATGTATTTCATGATATATTTTATTATTGTACTAGCATGTTTCCTGACTTGTCACCACTGAAATGGTTATGGTTAAGTGTTATTATGAACTAAGTTAGCATCTCACTCCTTGCTACATTTTTACAAAGAGTACAAGTGACATTGATAAAGAAAGTACGAGTTAAAAAGTTTCTAATGAGCCCTATAGTTGTTCGCATGGGCCGAAAGTTTATTTATATTGTTATGGTCAATTTTTTGAACTCTTAGGGTGACTAAATTGGTCATTTCCTTTATAAGACTTATGTTCTTCGTTGTTATAGAACTGTGACAAGTGTTAAAATTCTTTTCATTTGGGAGATATTGTTACAAATTTAATGTGGAAGTGGTTGATTAAAGATTATTATGGTCAATCATATTATTATTGGTTGGATATCTATTGTTTCCTAGATAGAAAACTTATTGAATAAGCCCAAAAATAGGGGAAAATCTATGTGATTTTTTGTAGAATACCAATGACGACTTCTTGGATCCCTAGCGCCTAAGTGCCAATCACGGTCCTAAAGTGAGTCATGACAAAGTTTGTATCAGAGTAACTAGGTTATTCCTGTGACCAATGAAGCACCCGTTATAAGTAGAATCTCAATTATTGTTATATTTTCGGACATTCCTATAATTGTTATTCTGTATGGTCGGGATAAGATGTATTTATCCTTCTTTGTTATTCCTACTTATGTGTTCAACTAAGAGGTTCAACTGGGACAATCTAACTTTGTTTATCTCACTATCATATGTCTTGAACTTGGACATCTAATACCAGGACTGGTTCAATAGTTCAGGAGGCATCAAGGCCCACTTTTGCAAACACTCATCTATGGAATTATAGGGAACAAAATATAGTAGTAAAGGACGACAAACAAGTTGTTATGCCATTATAAGGGATTTTCAAACTTATTTTTTATGTAAAAGATCTCTTTTTGGAAAGAATACTACTCTTCCCTTTTGGCAACATGAGAGTGTTACTTTTAAGACATTTATCTTCCGATAATCAAGAAGTAATCTTAATGGACATAATGAATGGAGGCAGATAGCAAATAGGGACCACACCCACTTCAGGCATCTACAAAGATTCAGATTTGCCTGGAAAAGATGTATCCTTGACAGTTTCTAAGATAAAACCTTCTGGGTTCATTAGATAAAATATCAAAAAGATCTTTAAAATATTTTTGGTAAAAATTCATCAATGAAATACTCAAAGATTTTGGAGCCATGGGATAATCCAATGAGAGGAGTGTAGTCAAATAGCGTAGAGAGCAGAGGTATGACCTGTATAATATATAATATTGTATTATATATAAGGTCAACTCGAGCAAAACCATTCACTTGGGGAAACAAGCTTACCAAGGTGTTTATTGATGATTTTTTTTCTGAAAGTTAAGCTTGAGTATCCTGGGAGTTTATGAAATTGATTTAGATGGCAAATATTGATGTTACTAGACTTCATTAGTTGGCTAGATACAGGACATCTTAGACTTAGAGCTTTTTGAAAAGGTTGGTTAACTGTTTGAACCAGACAACAACCTCATACATAAGACTTTGACAAATTTTTGTGAAAATATTTTTTACCTAGAGAATTTAAAAATAGGATATAGTATACATGCAACCAAGGATTCACCCAAGGAGGTCAAAAGTAGAAAATATTTCAATATAAATTTATTACTAGTAGATGTGTTAGAATGTAAACACATCTTAAGCTATTGAGGTATCACTTTAACATTGTCTATTTTATGGATGACTTGTTTTTAGTTTAACATTGGTATGAATCTTTTTAGATTTGAATTATGAGAAGGGATATCATAAACAATCAGATTTTACATGATATGGTCAACTTTGATATGACAATACATGTAGATGGGTTATATTTTTTGACAAAATTCTCAATTTCCAATGAAGATAGTTGTGGGGTTACAAAATGAACCCATTTTACTTTGAAAAAGTGAGAATTACAAATGTGAGTAAGTTTATATCTATTATATGACTTACAAGTTATATAAAAAATATTTTTTTGGAGTCTCTTATAATGGTAAAGGATTGAGAGATCATACACTCAATTTTGAAAAGTACAATTAGTGAGAGAATTTGGTTGATTTTTTTCATGTAGATTGACTTTCCTCAACTACTAACTTTAAAAGAAATAGATTTTGGTATTGGTGAAATTTAGGAGACATGGCCTATGCAGATATCTCCATATTCTATGACACTGGTGGAAAGGAAGTTGATCACACTCATATTCTTCTATCACTTAATTACATTCTTTAAAAATGTTTATTTTCTTGTAAAGATTTGAAGGAATTTTTTTATACTTAAGTTGTGATTTGAAAGTCATGTCATATTTAAAGCATATGAAAAAAGACTAGAGGAAGTAGAACCCGATTTTTACCCCAAATTAGTTGCGTAGTGTGCTTAACACAGTAATGTACTAAGTTAATAGAGATGAAGATATAATCATTGAATCTACTAGAAATGACTTTATAGGAGAACCACTTATATCACCATAGGGTACTAATAATGTTTGTGAAACCAAAAAAAATGGGTCCCTAAAATAGTGAATTGACTCAGATAGTTGAGCAAGGTAACAATATGTAATAAGTAACCATTATTTGATAAAGGTGAAATCTTTGATCAATTACAAGGCGCCTCACTTGTTTTAAAAATTTAAATTTGGCTTAGTTATCATCATCTTAAAACTAGAGAAGACAATATTCTAAAATAGCCTCCAGAACTTAGTAGATGCATTTTTAAGTCCCTTATGATGTCTTTCGAACTAACCGATACTCCAACAATGTTTATGGAGATAATAATAAGAATTTCAAATTCTTTCTATAAAATTAATTTATAGTATTTATTGATGATGTTATAGATTGTTCTCATCGCCAGGAAGAACATGGAGAGAAATTAAGGATCATATTAAAATTGTTATGGAACAATCAACTTTATGACAAGTTTTCTAAGTGGAAATTTTAGCTAATTCTAAATAGTATTGCTCATGCATAACATATCTAAAAATAATATTTTAATTGATACTAATAAGATAGGAGCAACTGAAAAATGGACAAGGTCCATTACTCCTATATATATTTATTACTTTTAGGCTTCACAGACTAGTAAAAACGTTTCATCTGGGATTTCTTCAAAATAGTAGAACCTCTAAAGCCACTGACTGAGGAAAAAAAGAGAATTGTTGGAATATGGAATTTAAGATAAGCTTTCAAATTTCAACAAAAAATGTAAGTTTCTCATGTTATTCTAACAATTAAAATAAAAAAAATACAATGACCTTAGTGTTTTGAGATGAGGATTAGGATTTTTATTTTTTGTAAGATATTGTATTGATGACTAATAACTACAGTGAATTAGATGTGAATATTGGAGACATTAATTATATGAGAAAATCTATGATATTTACACCATCCACAAGAATTTCATGTATATTTTTTAGTAGAGAGATTTGGATCCTTGGCAATGCTGATATATGTAATCAATCAATGACTAGGATTGTACTATTTTATATTATATGAAAAGGAAAAATATGCTGACTGATACACAGAGTAGAAATTCATGAGTAGTTTAGTACATATAACTTATGTAAAGAGGTTTTTAGTTAAAGATATGCATAGACTAGCATTGCAGATATTCAATTTAGTCTCAAAAATTTACAAACACTATTGACTTGTATTAAATTTAAATATTGGTAGGAAGAACACATAAGGATGTCAATATGAGAATGTAAGGTTATGCGAATAGTGAAATGGCTCCTAACTAGTTAGAGTAAATGGTATGATTTTTGGTAGGGACGATGTTCTCCAGCTAGATAGCCAACTATGTACAATAGATGAAGATTGATTGAAATGGGTTATTCATTGAGGAATCCCACACTCCAAATATACTATACACTTTAGATTCGCTAAAATGTATCGTGTCCAGAAGTAAATTTTATGGGTAGAAAGGTATGAAGAAAAATTGTTGTAGTTCTATTTATTTAGCTTGCTAATTTGGTGTAAAGAGTTGTTATCCTAATAAAATAGATCTAAATTCCAAAGTGGAAAAGCTAAGGTTTACTATGTATGTTGTGATGGTGCTATCCGAGACTGTCAGATACATAGAATCACTTTCTACTTTTGTACCTTTCCTATTGGCTATACTATATATACTAGGAGAGACATTAACAAATATATGCAAATAAACATCATTTGATTTCACGATGTTCCAGTTACCACTACCCTTGTTAGAGAATTAAGTTCCACTTTACACTTTTGAGAAATATTCCCTAGAAGCTAAGTCAATATTGGCTGAAGTTAGTATCGAATTTTATCTGCAGATAAAAAGAGAGTTTGGACATACTATACGAAACTAGAGGACATAAGATTTTGCATGCTTGATTTTGGAGGTACTTATAAGGTGTATTTATCTCTCTCTAAGCTTTATTACAACAACAAATTTCTATAAAATGTTTAAATGGCTCCATATTAGGCCCTGTATAGTATGCAATGCCATTTTTTAAAAAAAATAATCTTTATCTAGAGAGGCTAAGTATTAGGTCCATGCCAAGTATAAAAAGTATACATTGATAAGGTTTAATTTTAAGACAAATTGCTCATAGCTGAAAGTAGAAAAAAGTCTTATATAGATAAAAGGAAAAAAATATCAAATAAGTTGGATATTAGTTATTCTGAGGAGACTTTCCTATTAAGAAGCGATGTGACTCATAAAAATAGGTAAATTGATCCTAGGATTTATAAGAAAATGAGATATACTGAACCAAATAGAAGTAGTTTAGTACAATTTGGCACTTCCCCAATATTTCTTTTATCCATTTAATGTTATATGTCTCTACTCTAAAAACTATATCTTAGATTCCTCTCGTGTACTTGATTATCGACTTCTTATCTTGAAGAGACAATGTATAAGGAGAAGCCGATGTCTATAACGGATGGAGAATTAAGAGATTTATGGTCAAAATAAATTGTATCCATAAAATTCTTATAAGGAAATCATATTGTTGAAGAAGCTACTAGGAAGTTAAAAAGTGATATGCGAGTCAAGTACCTATATTTGTACCAGTCTACAGTACACACTAATTTCAAATTTGGGGACAGAATTTTATATGGTGGGGAGAATGTAATACCCCAAAAAAGAAAGTGGGTAAGTAAGATATTTATTCATAAAAAATAAGAATAAGTAATCAACGTAAATAAAGATAATAACCAATTGGGTGAAGCCCAAGGAAGTGTCGTACTTGGAGTATTTAAACATGATAGGGTAAACCTTTTTAAGTGTGCAGAAATAATGGATTGAGATTTTAGTGGGAATTGTAAAAAATTAAAAAAAAAAAGAAGAAGAAGAAGAAGAAGAAACCCAACATAATACAAACACTTAAGTTTTTAAAATCGATGGAAGTGGGAGAAACTAAAAGTTTTTAACTAAAAGAAATTATGGAAGAATTCTTTTGACTCGAGGTAAATTCTTTCTACAACTTTGCCTATGCTTATTCTTGATTTATCTAGTTCCTTTGGTATTGAAAGTCAATACCCCCAAAAAAGTATGAGAGGCAACAAAGTTATCTAGTTTTAGAATTAAATATTGGTGTATGTACTTTTGGCCAAAAAATTTGAGAATGAAATTGTAAGTATAGGTTAAAAATTGATAATATTATAACTAATTGAGTTATACATAGCATGGGTAGAGGTAATTCGAAAACTTTTATGGTAAATGTTAAACTTGAGAGAGGGATACCTAAATTAGTCACAAATTAGCCTAAGTAAGGAATTTAACATGAGATCTATATGTTTATGTGATTATAGATTTATCAAAAGAAGTACGACTTAATCAAGGCAACATGTTTGATATTTTGACAAGTGTACTATAAGTACTAGTCTTACCACTATTTATATTTTCATAACTTGCATAGTTAACACATGATTTTGTAGAAAATAGTTGTTACCGAATACTTTAATTGCATGTGGGATAAGTCTGTTAGTTTATATGATGCTAAAATAGTTATTTAAAATGTTCTCAGTGTTATAAGACATATTTACCATTATTTGAGATATGATTAATATTGTTATGAAAGTTTCTCACTTACTTGAGAAATAAGTATCTTGATATGTGTTTTGTTCAAGTTTTACATATAATATTATTTGAAAAGAACTTAAATGCCATGTACTATTACGAAAGGCTATTATACGAGTACTATTTAGAGTAGATCTTTCTTTGAATCCCATAGTTAAGGGTGGGTTCATTAGATCTGGTGCACTTTGTATTACAGATAAAAGTTATAGCCTTCACTAGTGGGAAGATAGGACTAGCATACTTTTACTAATTTTCCTTGAGTGCGGACCTACTGATATGAGTATTTGACTCCTTTACAGGGGGTGAATAGTTATTGACTTTTTATGGAGTGGAAAATCACACTGATTACTTGATTCATTACTGTAAACCTCCCAAATATGTAATATTTAATATGGTATATGCTTATTGAGTTTATTGTTGGGCAGTTAGTTGATATTGCTTACATGAAATAAATAAGACTTTTTCTTTTCATTGTTTTCTGAATGGGCATGTATTTCATGATATTTTCTAATTATTCTACTAATATATTTTTTGACTTGTCCCTATTTAAATGGTTGTGGTAAGTGTTATTACTCACTGAGCAAACATCTCACTCCTTATTAATACAGGTGATATTGGTGAGGAGAGTATAGTTTAACAAATTTCTGGTGAGCCTCGTACTTGTTCGCGTGGGGTGAAAGTTTATTTATATTTTTATGGTCAGTATTTTGAATTCTTCGAGTCACTCAATTGGTCCTTTTCTGTATAAATATTATATCCATCATTTTTATAGAATTGTGATAAGTGTTAGATTTGTTTTCATTTGGGAGATGTCGTTAGAACATTTATGTGGAAGTGGTTGATTGAAGACTATTATGGTCTATTATGTTATTATTGGTTAGATATCTATTTTTTCCAAGATAGATTTTTTTTTTTTGAATAGGCTTAAAAATAAGGGAAACTTTATACAATTTTCTATTGATTACTAATGAGGCTTATATTGGAGCCCTACCGCCTAATCACCGATCACGATCCTAAATTTAGTAATGACAGGGTTTCATTAGATCAAGTGTGTTACCTTTGGGAGCTCCTGTCAAGTTCATGAAGAAAAAGGATAGTTCCTTTCATATGTGTATTAACTATAGATAACATAATAAGGTCACGTCAAAGAACGGGTATCCTATGCCTCACATTAATTTTTTATACTACTAGCTTCAAGGAGAAGCGGAGGTCTTTAAGATTGACTTGATGTTATGTTACCATTATTTTAGGACTCGGGTAAAGGATATCCAAAAGATAGCCTACATGACTTGTTATTACCATTTTGAGTTTTTGGTAATATCTTTCGGATTGACCAATGCCCCAACAAAATTTATGGATTTAATAAACCACGTGTTTAGTCCTTAATTGGATTTCTTCATTATTATGTTCCTCTATGCCATCATTCGGTATTAGAGGAGTAGGGAAAAGAAAATACAATATTTGAGAATTGTGTTCTAAACATTGAGAGATCATTGGCTTTTTGCCAAATTTTAAAAATATGAGTTCTGGTTTGATTCAATGACATTTCATTAGAATATGGTGTATAGGGATCGGATTATGGTAGATTCAGTGAGGTTTAAGGCTATTTGTGATTGGTCCAGGCCTACATCTTCCATCTAAGGTTCGTAGCTTTATTGGTTTGGCTAGTTTATATAAGCAGTTTGCTATAGGTTTTTCTACTAATACAACACCAATGACCAGAAAGACCTAGAAGGAGGTTCCTTTCTAGTGGTTCGAAGGGTATGAGTCAAGATTTCCAAAGATAAAGTTATTTCTTACTTTAGCTCCTATATTTGGTCTTTTCTATTGAGGGTGATGGGTCATCATATATTGTGATGTTTTTAGTATTTATTTGGTTTGTGTGTTGATTCAGTAGGGTGCAGTTATTTCTTATGGGTTGAGGAAGCAGAAGGTACACGACCATAATACCCCACTCATGAATTAGATTTGGCGGTGGTGATTTACGTGCTTATGATTTAGAGGCATTATCTGGTATACACTGTGAGATCTTTATGGATCGTCATAGTCTTCAGCGCCTTATGACCCAGAGAAAGCATAATTCTAGGCAACATAGATGGATGAAATTACATACGGATTATGACATCTCTATTTTTGTATCATTTGAGCAAGGCAAACTTAGTAGCAGATGACCTAAGCTAAAGGGTGGTGAGTATGGGTAGCTTGGATTCTATCTCAATTTCTTAGAGGTTGTTGGAATGGGACATCCATTCCTTAGCCAACTTGATGGTGCGATTTAATATTTTTAACCCTGTGAGTATTCTTACTAGTGTTGAGGCAAGGTATACTTTATTTGAGCAGATTCAGAGTTATCAACTTGAGCATATGAGACTTTGTATCATTCGTTATCATGTGTTAAGAGGTGTGTCCAAGATATCTACTATAGATTCTAAAGTTGTTTTAAGATTTGATGACCACATTTGTGTTATGAGGGTTGGATTTTTGATTCAGTTGATTTTGTATAAGGCTCACAGCTCCAAATATTTTATTCACCCTAGTATAGCTAAGATGTATAGAGATTTAAGGAAGAATTTATAATAGAGTGGCATGGAGAGAGATGTGGTGGACTTTGTGGCTTGTTCCCTATGTTTTCAGCAGGTGAAGGCCGGGCATCAGTGACCAAGATGCTTAATTCAGAGATTTCCTAGTCTTGAGTGGAAGTAGGAGCGGATCACCATAGACTTTGTTAATGGATTGATTCATACCTCCCATCGTTTAGATGGTATTTTGGTCATTATGGATCGATTGACCAAATCAACATATTTTATTCCTGTTCAGATGTCCAATAATGGCGAGCGGTTAGCCAATATCTATGTTTGAGAGATAGTCTATTTGAATGGAGTGCTATGTCTATCATTTCAGATTGGGACTAGGTGTTCACTTCTAGATGTTTGAGAGCTTTCCAGGGGAAGTTTGGTACTTATGTAGATTTTACCACAACCATCCAACCTTAAACTGATGTTCAGTCAGTGCAGACTATTCAGGTTTTTGAGGATATGGTCTGAGCCTGTGTTATGGACTTTAGAGGTCAGTGGGAGCATTAGTTATCTTTCCTAGAGTTTGTTTATAATAATAGATACCACTCAAGTATTGATACGGTACCATTCGAGTCTATATATGCTAGGAATTGTCATTCTCTAATTGGATGGTTCAATACCTCCGAGATTAGACCTTGTGGTACTGACTTGCTTCAGGAGTCATTAGATAGATTCAGGGTCATTCAAATAGGTTGAGGGCGGGTCAGAGTAGGCAAAAGTCTTATGCACATCGCATACTATGTGCCTTGATGTTCGGATTTGGTGACTGGGTATTTTTCTGTGTACTACCCATGAAGGGTCTAATAAGATTTAGAAGAAAGGGAAAGCTACCCAAATATATTGGACCTTTTGATATCCTTCCACAGTTGGAGAGGTGCCTTATCAGTTATCCTTTTCCCTAAATTTTGCTACCTTATTAGTTATCCTTTTCCCTAAATTTTGCTACTATTCATCCTATTTTCAATGTTTCTACGTTACAGCAACACATTCTTGATACATTTCATATGCTTCGATGGGACTTGATTCAGTTGGATGAGCGGCTGACCTTCATAGAGGAGCCTATGTTTATATTAGTCAGGGATGTCAAAAGGTTATGTAACATGTTGACCCAATATCCTTACTTATTTGAAGCTTCAGGTACACCCTAGTCCTTTAATTTTGCGAATGAACGTTCTTTTAGTAGCATATTTAGTTATGACCCTTCAAGTCAAATTCTGCATTCCCACATATTTTTTATATTTAAAGCTTTCCTATAGCTGTCTCAAGTCATTTATGAATTGCTGACGCTGATAGTTTAATTATCGGGTGGTTCATTTGTTTTTGAGATAATTCCTTGTTTTGAAGTCTTCATTGATTCTAATTGGCTACTAGATTAAAACTTCAGTCAAAAGACCATGAATGCAACCATTCCAATAACTCTAAAATGTCGATTTTAGGCAAGGTAGATCTTTGATCCAAGTCTTAAGGCTTTCAAACTCATTTCGGGTTGTTGACCCAAAGGTAAGAAAATGGTCTATAGGTGTGGAACCCGCTTTTCATTAAAAAAACCTCAGATGGAATTTATGATTGTTCCATTGAGTCTGGAACATTGAGTTTTATAGGGTAGCATAGTTCGTCGAGATATACATGGGATTCCAGGTGAATTACGAGGGGTCGGTAGAGACTCTAAGAAATTCCAAGTCTCCAGCTGGTGCAATTAGTTAGTGCAACCGCTAAAATAGCCTTTTGGGTTCTTTATTGGATTTGTCTAGCTTAGTGTGCTTCTTAATTGACAAGTTTGTTGCTAAAGCGCAAGCCGCTTTAGGGATAGCTTGTACGCTTTAAAGGCCTGCCAAGCATAGGCAGGTGCTACTTTAGCAGCACTTGGGAACTTTAGTACTGACAGCTAACGCGGTGTAGTTCCCTCTTTAGCGGCACTTGGATCCTTATAAATTCCCTACTTTGCCTATTTTCTCCCATTTTCACCCATTCTAATAGAACCCTAAAAAGTGTAGATACTTGGGAGAAACATTAGGAGTGATTTCGGGGCGCTTGTAAGCTTAAATTACGCAATTCTTCTCTGAATTCTTGGTAAGTTTCCATCAATTTTATGGTAAAATTCTCATTTATTTTCCAAAATTCCTAGAATATTGGCTTGTTAATTTTAGCACCATTTGAGCTCAAAATTTGCCTATTTTTAAGGTAAATATTCCTTGAGCATAGAGGGACGAGTTGATGGCTTTGAAATTGCGATTTCACAAGTGGGCCCCACATGGGATATTATGTTATTTTAGATGCGAAGCACAAAAATGCAATATGGGTATTATTGTTCTAGCTTTGATTTGTAAATTATGATCTTGATAGTGTGGCCTCCTAGGAAGCTTCTTAGAAAGCGATAACGATGATTAGCAGATTTCACCAAGATTTACTTTAGCATCGAGGTACGCTAGGTTTACCTTTATTTAAGATGAGCTTAATCATACTTTATTTATGATAATGTGTTAGATATAGGTTTTCATAGTTAGGTCTTTGAGTGTAATTAGTATAATTTGAGACTTTTAGCCTACTAAGTGACCGTAACTTAGGCATAATTAATTTAGTTACTCATGACTTAAGTAGAATCACTGTCTTAGGGATACATATGGCTTATTCAACATCTATTAGGAGAATTAGGTATCCTAGCCTAGTCTAGGGTAGAAATTTTCCTTAGAACAGATTTTAAGAATTAGAAGTAGGCCATTCTGACCCACCTTAGGCCAAGACTATTTGTTTTCAATACCCTAGGTTGTGGACTTTGAAAATTTCTTGAATTTTATCCTCGTTTCCCAGGTAACAACTCCTATGATGAGCCATACCCAATCCTCACTAGTTGTAGAGATCCACTCTTAGTCCAACCAGTAAGATTGGCTAGTGTTTCATTTGGTTGATAATTTGTTCCTCATGAGTCATAGGGTGAGGTCACTAGTCATAGGTTGTGACTTATGACCAAAATAATAAGGGGTCAGGGTTTGCTGTCTCAGGCTACAAGTCTTGGTGATGACTCAAGACCAGTGACCATAAGTAATTACCTGACCTATAGCGACTGGGTATTATTTTTCTAGCCTATTTTCATTAAAGGCATTGTGGTATTATCCTCTTATCCCACTATTTCCCATGACCTAAAACCCTTTCTTTAGCCTTATTCCCATCAGTTAACATATCATAAACTACTCTTCTTCTCTCCAACCTCAAAGTTATGAGAAGCTAGGGTTTTAAGATTTTAATCATCTGAGATTTAATTAGTGATTTCACTTCCAAAATTCCTTGTGTCTTCAGATATGTATCTCTTCCCTAAATTGGTGATTTAATTGTATCCATGTGGTTTTAATTATTAGAACTGAAATATGGGTTGAGGGGTTTAAATAGTTATCATATGAATTGATTTCTCCATAGTTTTTAACATATCATTATGCGTTATTTTGTGGTTTCAAACTAAATAAATGCATGGCTAGGGGAAATTGGAATGAGGAACATGGGTATCCAAAAACTTTATCGTATAATGGTTTGGAATTGGCATTACCCTCAACCGAACCTGTGACATTGGCTTTGAACATGGAAATACACAAGGTTTAACACAATTTTAGAACCTTGTATTGCATAAAAGGATTAATATAACTTAAAATTATTTTTGGAAGGCCTTGGTGGCCATGGATTTGTTTTATATTAGAAACTTTGGAGTTAGTTTGGTTAATTGGTTTTAGAATGGCATAATTGAGTTAGCTTAAGTGCTTAACTTTATTTGGTATGACGATACCAAAGCTAAATGACTAATTAAAATATCCCTTGGTTAATTGATGGGAATGTGCAAAACTTTTTAACTTGGGCCTAAAGTGGGTTATGTAGCTCACCGTGGATAGTGGAGATCACAAGGGTATAAATACTGGAAACCACATTTACCGGCATAGGGGTCTTGGCGACTGTGTTTATAGTTCACACATAATATATATATTATGGAATGGTTGGAGCCTCGGTGGGTTTGGCCTTTCCTCGAATTTTCCTAGTTTTTGTGGCTAAGATGCACTAGGACCCGTTCAGCAGTGGGAGCTAAACCCATAATGCTCCTTGGTGCTCTTAGGATGGTTAGAGCTACATAGTATGGATTAATGATTTTTAAATCTTATGCAAAACCTTATTCACTATCCTGGCATTTTATATATATGAATGTGTGCATGTGCTTTTTGAATGGTTTTGGACTAATTTGATTATGAAATTATTTTTTCCCTTCCTTGAGTTACATACTAGTTCACATCTCAGACCTACGTTGTTTAATGTTGTAGGGTCCTAAGGTTCTCCAATTACCTTATGTAGAGATAAGTGATTCTGGTTCATCGATTGGTCTGTGTTGAAGTGGTGAGCCTATATCTTTTGGAAGGCCAGATATCTCACTACTTTCTTTTTAAGTATCAAAATCACTTCAGTTTTTCTTATATTTTGGATTCCATTTTTGGCCATGGTCGGGGTCATGCCTCAACCTAATTTGATATTTTAGTTTAGAGGTTTTGATGGAAAAAGTATGGGTGATTATTTTTTATTTATTTATAATTTCTATTAAGTTGTCTATCTATCATCCACCCTATGTTTGGGTTGCTTCTATTATTATATTTATTATGCTTAGGTGACTAGGCAAAGGAGATGGTCTTAAACCCTCGGTAGGGTTGAGATAAACATCACGACTATGCCCGAGATTGGGTCTTGACAAGCTTGGTATCAGATCATAGGTTTAAGGTCATTGGGTGTCCATAAAGTCGTGCCGAGTAGACTCTTTTTATGGGTGTGAAGCACACCACACTAATAAGGGAGAGGCTACAAAGCATTTAAGAATCTTTCTTTTTGTGTTCTAAGTTTAGGTTGTAGAGTCTGGTGTTTTGAATTCCTCTAATTCCTGATTTACTCACATTTAAGATCATGCCTCCTTGAGTATCGATTGTTCATAGAAACTCTATCGGTCTTTCTGCCGTACCTGAGGACAATGTGGATGGAACTCTACTTGCTTATGGAGTGCAAATCCAATCTAGGGTCCTTACTCCTGATTGTACTGCCCTTGTAGAGTTCCACTAGTTCCCACTAGTCCTCCTCCAGCTTCTTAGGCTGATGGTAATCATGCCCCAGTGCCGTATGGAAACATCTCTAATGCAGATTTCCATCAACCCATTTATTTGCTTACCTGGTTAGTGATATCTCAATCATATCAGACTAACTGTGTTGGTCCTATTTCTCCATATTCTAATGTCATTATGGTTGGCTAGTTCATGAGGTTAAGTCCACCAACTATCACAATCTCTAAGGTTGAGTAGGAACCTTAGGTGCTTATAGATGAGATAAAGAAAATAATTAGGGTGATGCATTCTACTAATTCTAAAGGTGTATATTTTGTTTCATATCAACTGAAGGATTTATCATATCAGTGGTATAAGGAGTGAGAGAAATTGAAAGGTAATAATGATGAGTCGGTTGGGTGGGATTAGTTTTTGGGTGCCTTTCTCGATCATTTCTTTTCTCAGGAGTCGAGGGAAGCTAAGGCTGAGGAGTTTGTGAATTTGAAGAAAAGAAATATAAGTGTGTGAAGGAGTATGCTTTGAAATTTTAGTAGTTGTCTCGTTATTCTCCATTGTTAGTGTCTTCTATAAGGGAGAAGATGAGAAAATTTGCTTTTGGGTTGTCCCATAATTTGGTATTAGAGTGTAAGGCTGCTATATTGAACAAAGACATGGATATACCTAGGCTTATGGTTTATATGCAGTAGGTAGAGGATGAGAAAAAGAGACAGGCAGAGATAGGAGAGACACAAAATAAGAAGTTTAAGTATTCAGAGAAGAGTAGAGGTCAGCAAGCTATTAGGAGAGATGTTAGATAATGTTCCAAGAAGAGGACTTGGGGAAATTATGGTTCATATTCTTCAACTAGTACTCCTTATCCGAAGCCATCTGGTGATGTTTGTTTTCAAGGAAGTAGCTATCTCAAGCCAGAAGGTGCCCAGTCTCAGGCTAATGGAGCCTAGTCAGCCCCACTATGTCCTCCTTGTTGATTTTGTGGTCAGCTTTATCTGGGTTATTGTGATAAGGGGAGAAACTGGTGCATTAATTATTGCCAGCTTGGTCACATAAAGATAGACTATCCTGCGGTTAAGGTATCCACTGGGCTATTAAAGTTTTTATCGCCAATTCTAAAAACCTACACCAAAGGGTGCTAATCAGGTACCTGCACTAGCTGAAATTGTCTTTATGCTCTTTCCACTCATTAGGAATCTGAGGCATCTCCTGATTTTATTAATGGTACGTTACAACTCTTCTCTTATAATGTGTATTGTTTTCTAGATCTAGGGCTTACCCTTTTTTATGTAACCCCTTATGTGGTTGCATATTTTGATTTTGGTCCTAAAAGTATTTCTACCCCTTTTTTGTGTCCACACTTGTAGGTGATTCTATAATTGCTAGAAGGATTTATAAGGGTTATATAGTGTCTATCTTTCATAGGGATACATTAGTGGATTTGCTAGAGCTTGATATAGTAGATTTCAATGTAACCTTGGGGATGGATTGGCTTCATTTGTGCTATGCTTCTCTAGATTGTGGGATCTAAAAGGTTAGTTTCTAGTTTCCTAATGAACCAGTAATTGAATGGAAGGGGAGCTCCTTAGTTCCTAAAGAGAGGTTTATTTCCAATCTTAGAGCTCATAAGTTAATTTCTAAGGGTGTTTGTATCACCTAGTTTGAGGTCCCTCCTTATATTTTGTTGTTGTGGTTAATGTATTTCCTGAAGTGTTTCCTAATGATTTTCTACAATTCTTCCTGATAGGGAAATAAACTTTGGGATTGATCTTCTACCGGATGCCCATCTTATTTCCATCCCTCCTTATAGAATAACTTTACCTGAGTTAAAAGAGCTAAAGGAGAATTTAAAGAACCTTCTTGATATGGGTTTTATTCGTCCTAGTATTTCCCCATAGGTGATCCATTGCACTTCGTGCGTAAGAAAAATGGGTCTATTCAGATATGCATAGACTATCAATAGTTAAATAAGGTTACATTGAAGAATAAGTATCCTCTTCCTAGGATTCATTATATTTTTGACCAACTTCACGGTGCTAGATACATTTCTAAGATTGACCTTCGTTTGGGATATCATCAGTTAAAGATTTTTGAAATTGATATTCCCAATACTATTTTCTGAATCTGATATGGTCATTATGAATTCCTGGTTATGTTATTTGGGCTAACTAATGCTCCGGCCGTATTTATGGATCTGATAAACTGTGTGTTTAGACAGTTTCTAGATCTGTTTGTGATACTTTTAGGCATGTTACTCTTCCTGAACTATTATTTTTGTAAAAGCATATGTTATAAATAGTTGTTCGTTTGGTTTTGCTATTGGTTTTGGAACATGGGTTAAAGGTTTTGAGTGTTTGTTTTTAAATAATGTTTCTCATGATTTACATATGATTGCTCTTGCTTTATTATGGTTTTGAACTTATGGGGTGCATGGGTATGGTGAATAAACAGGGGTTTATGATTTCCCCCTAATTAAGAGTGTTGACAATTGAAGTGGTAATGACTTCAACCCCATGTTGTGAAATTGGTTTTGCATATGAAAAGTGTACACATTGAACTATTCTTGAACTATTGCATAATGTGAAAAGTTAAGGAAGCATAATTATTTTGAATTGAACCTTGTGGGGTCGTGTAATTCCCCAAGCTAATGCATAATTAAACTAAGGGTTTGTGAATTCCCCCAAGTGATAAGAATTGGTTTGGCATGTTGATTTTACCTTGCAAGTGTAGTTGGTATAACGATACCAACATTGTATGCCTAAATGTGTAATATGGTTCAATAATTGGGAATGTGTGTTAAATGTTTTAATGGGGATTAAAGGAGGGTTGTGTAGCTAAGCCGTGAAAATGGCATCCCCAAGGTACCAAAATTGTAAATCATGTTTGTCGGTGTGGGGCTCTAAATGTACTGGGGTTCGAGTACCCTTGCTTATGACTGGGTAGTTTGAATCCACCTTATTATATGATTTGGAGGTTTGATTCCCCCATATTACATTACATGATCGGGTGCTTAAGTTACTTTAGTATATGATTGTGAGGTTCGAACCCTCGTGCATATATATAAAATTATTCTCTGAGTCGTTTGGTTACACGCATTGGGGCCCGACCAGGGGATGAGAGTTAGGGCCCATATAGCCCATGGGTAGTGTTATATAATGGTTAAGCTACACAATTCTCACAACACTAACCAGAGCATAGATATAATAGGCATCCCAAGTCAAACCAGGATCGGGGACCACCCCCTTTACCCAACCCAACCACCTTATATATACAACCTCAGATGAGCTGAATTTCGAGCATATAACAAGATTCCGTAAATGCTCTTATTAAGACTATGGGATAGGGTCACAACCGTGACCGACCCAACCGAGTCCACCTACATCAAAACAAACATCTATGCAATACCAAACCAAAAAGAATATCAAAACATAATATGACAATCAAACCCTAAATATACTATGATGGAACCACCAATAATATCGTCCAAGTATATTATCCCCCAAACAAGGCCAAAAAACATATCCAAAACAAAAGTAAAATGTCTAAGGATGTCCATATCATCAAATAGAGCCTTCTAAAATGATGAAAGTTCACCACTTTAATCCAAATGTTGTCACCAAGTTAATCACTATGTAGGGAGAGTCAGGCGACTGGTTCCTGCATAGCATGGGTATATAGCTGCCAGTAGACGGGTTAGTGAATGACCTCTAGCATGTATATCAAGATATGGAGAAAATAATTCAATTTAAAAGAATAAGTAAAACTGTCCATGATGCATACAACCATATAGATATATAGGTGCAGGGAAAGGGAATCCGTGTTTAGTAAAATCTTTACCTGGGTTGTTTAACCTTGATGTTTAACCACACCCATGGTCCGTATGGATTAATATCCCCATACTGAAAGTGTCACAATGTGTGTAGTCGCACAACAAAGAAATATCCCATGGGATGACTAGTACATCCCTCAAATATAATACGTGACACTCGCACGTGGTCATCGAAGACCCCTCATCTCGGCAACTATGAGTTTCCAGTTTCAGTCCCCCTGGAACCTCCATCTTTCACATCTTAGTTACACATCCTGCCATTTGTTCCAAAATAAAAACCGTGTCTAAACAATTCAATTACCATTTATTATCCAAGTCCAATTATTAGTGGTATCGTCATACCAACCATACTTGCAAGATTTATCCATAGCCAAACTATTTAGGTTAAGGGGCATCTCAAGTGCCCTTTTCCGTTTAACATATTAACCTCTTGGGAAACTACCATGTTCTCCACAAGCATAACCAATTAGCCTTTAAACTTTGTAAACCATTTATAGTTTCATGCACATGCTAAAAACAAGCAAGAGTTCCATTTAAAGAAGTCAATGCAGTGAACATATCTTTATAAGCATTTTATCAAACACCTTGAGGCATAATAAAACAAAAAACAATTTCAAAGACCATTAAACCATTACCATGCAATAAAATTTACCAAAATCATCATTGATTCATATAAAAGCATAATTAATCAAAAAGAAATCATAATCAAGCCATTATACGTAAAACCCCCGATTAATAGTTGACAAGCATAAGTATGCAATATTAAAACCATTGAAGCATCAATAAAACCGTTGCCTTTTTAGAAATAATAATTAGGGAAGAGACACATGCCTTAAACAAACATATGGAAGAAAATCACCAAGGCAAGCCCCAAAGCAATTCCCAAGTTGAAACCATAGCTCTCTTTCCCCAAAAGCTCTTGAGAGAATTATGATGTGCTTTGGAATAGTTTTCGAACTATTAATGAATAGAATAATAGGGTAAATAACCTCCTAAGTGTATTAGAAGTTGTTCGTCATAATTATAGTAAGTAAGGAAATGTACAGAATACCCCCACTTAAGTTCCTTAAAATCCAATCACTGGGATACGACTGATCCTCTTACAAGTTGTACCCTTCCTTACAATTCATTTCCACTAGTCATACCCAAGCCTTAATCTTTCGATCAGACACTTCAGCATACGACTCATCTAACCAAGTCATAATTTCAGCATACAATCCATTCCCATGATCCATATCCCTGATAGAATAAATTACTAGGATGATCAAATACTGCCCACCATACGAGTCACCAATACGACTCATACCAATCCTTATGACTCGTACCCCTAAGTCGTGAATGTTTCAGTGATCGAAACCACCCCACCAACTAACACTGGTCAGCTTACGATAGGACCATACCACTCATATCCTAGCATACGGCTCATACCCTAGAGTCATATTGGGTCTAGAGAACAAATTTCAAGGAAATTTCTACAACCAAAACCTAGGATGTAACATTCTCCCCCGCTAGGAACATTCATCATCGAATGACGGATAAGGTAGGGGTAACCACACACAGAGTCATTTGCATTATCAAATATATTCCCAACCTTCATCAAAGATCAGAAATAAAGAGGCATGGATATTAATCTTTTCTTTAACAAACTCAAATACAAAAGATGTGTTCCAGAATACATACCTTCCATACAAATAATAGGAGAATAAAATGAGAGCGGATACTTGGACTTCATGTCCTCTTCCGCTTCCCACGTAGCTTTTTCAACCTTATGGTTCTGCTATTGAACCTTAACCAAAGACACATCCTTAGTTCTCAACCGATGAACTTGCCTATCCAATATCTTTACCGGGACCTCTTCATAAGACAGAGAATCCGAGATGTCCAACCCTTCCAAGGGAATAACCAAAGAAGGATAGCTAATACCCTTCCTCAACATGGAAACATGAAAGACTGGATGAACAAAACCCAAACTAGATGGTAACTCCAACTCGTAAGCAACATTACCAACTCTCCGCGAAATCACGTAATGACCAATAACCTGAGGACTAAACTTCTCCTTTTTGCCAAACCACACTAGTCCTTTCATTAGAAACACCTTTAGGAACTCCTTGTCTCCAACCTCCAACTCCAAGTCTCTACACCTAGCATCCGCATAAGACTTTTGATGACTCTGAGCAACTTTAAGACTTTCTCAAATCATTTTTACCTTTTCCATTACTTGATAGACCAAATCAGGGCCAAATATATCCATCTCACCAAGCTCAAACCACCCAATAGAAGATCCACACCTCCTACCATCCAACATCTTTAAAGGAGCCATACCAATACTTGATGATAGCTATTGTTGTAAGTAAACTCTACCAAAGGTAGATGCTCAACCAACTGCCACTATAATTAATCACACATGCCTGAAGCATGTCCTCTAATGTCTGAATTGTTCTCTCTGCTTGCCCATCTAACTGCGGATGGAAAGATGTACTTAGACTAACCTTAATCTCCAATCCTTTATGAAAAGACCAATAAAAATTAGACATAAACTGTGTACCACAATCAAAAATAATCAAAATAGGCACCCCATGTAGCTTTACAATCTCTTGAAAATAAAACTTTGCATAATTTTCTGCCGAAAAGGTAGTCCGTACTGGCTAAAAGTGAGCAGACTTGGTCATCCTATCCACAATAACCCAAATTAAATCAAATTAGTTACGATACCGAGGAAGATAGGACCAAAATCAATATTAATTATCTTCTACTTCCATTCAGGCAACTCTATTTCTTGATGTAACCCACCAGGCCTCATGTGTTCAACCTTAACTTGTTGACAAACCATGTACTTGGCGACAAAATCAAACAAATCTATCATTATACCATTCCACTAATAGATCTCCTTAAGATCATGATACATCTTTGTCATGCCACGATGGACAACATAGTGTGACTCATGCACTTTAGCCAAAACCCTTTATCATAACCCTCGACATTCAAAACACACAACCTCTCTTGGTACCGCAAAGTACCATCACCACTAATCTCAAAAATCACTACCTTATACCCACCATTATCACTCTTGATTTTCATCAAGATAAGATACAACACTTGTTTCTCGTTAATCTCTGCACCACGATATGATCAAACCACCTCTTGCCCCATCACACTACCATCTTTGAAATCCAAGAGACAAACTCTAAGATTAGTCAAGGGGTGAATATCCTTTACCAATTCTGGATTTCCTTTCTCCACATTATCAAAACTACCCATAGACAACCCATCAGTAACCATGTTAGCCTTACCCGAGTGATAGTGAAGACTCATATCATAATCCTTGAGAAGCTCAAGCCATCTCCTTTGCCTAAGATTACGGTCCATCAGTGTGAACAAGTATGGAAGACTATTATGGTCCGAAAAGATATCCACGTGAACACCATATAAATAATACCGCCATATTTTCAAAGCAAGCACAACCGTCAAAAGCTCTAAATCACTAGTAAGATAATTCCTCTTATGCACCTTTAACTGCCTGGAGGCATAGGCAATCACCTTCCCATGTTGCATCAAAATACAATCGAGCCCAACTCGAGATGCATCATAATAAACCACAAACCCATCATTGTCTTTCGACAAAGTCAAAATCAGAGTCGAAGTCAATGTATCCTTTAACTTCCCAAAACTCCGCTCACAAGTATCCGACCAAGAAAACTTAACATTCTTTTGAGATAACTTAGTCAATGGAGAAGCTATAGATAAAAATCTTTCCACTAACCACCTATAATACCCGGCTAATCCTAAGAAGCTCCAAATAAGGGATAGAGTCATGGGCCTAGGCCTCCCCTTCATCGCAGCAAACTTTTGAGGATCAACCATTATCCCTTTACTATAAATAATATGACCCAAGACAAAACATTCAACAAAAACTCACACTTAGATAACTTAGCAAATAGCCATTGATTATTTAAGGTATTCAACACCACCCGGAGGTGATTAGCATAATCCACCTCACTCCTTGAATACACCAGAATGTCATCAATAAACACAATTATGAAGATATCTAAATACTGCCTGAACATCCTATTCATCAAACTGAAAATGTCCATACCGAGTACAAAATCTTTCTTAGAGATATCCACCTCCTTAATCTTGAGCTGATGGTACCTATATCAAAGATCTATCTAAGAAAAGAACTTGGCACCCTATAACTGATCAAACAGAACATCTATCCTTAGGAGAGGATACTTGCTCTTTACCATTACCTTGTTAAATTATCTGTAGTCAATGCACATTCATAGAAAATCATCCTTCTTGATCTCAAACAACACCGGTGCACCCCACGGAGAAACACTAAGTTGAATAAACCCCTCAGGTGCACCCCACGGAGAAACACTAAGTTGAATAAACCCCTTATCTAGAAGATTCTTAATTTTATCCTTCAGTTTTCTTAACTCAGTCAGAGATATTCTATACGAAGAAATAGATATTGGAAGACTGTCCAAAAGCAAATAAATACCAAACTTTATTTCCTTATCTATAGGAACATTAGGAAGATCTTCCATAAAGACCTCTAGAAACTCATTTACTACCAAAACTGACTGTAAAGAAGGACCTTCCGAGTTGGAATCTTTAACCCAGACTAAGTGATAAAGACACCCATTGGAGATTAACCTTTGAGCTCTAAGATAAGAAATAATTATCTTCCTAAGAACTAAAAAACAACCCTCCCATTCTATTTTTTACTCACCAGGGAACCTAAAGATGACCTTATGAGTTTGGCGGTCTAAAGATGCATAACAAGAATGCAACCAGTCCATACCCAAAATCACATCAAAATCCTCCATCCCCAATTGAAATATATCCACTAAGGTCGTGTTATCACCAACAGATACCATACCCCCTAATAGACCCGTGTAATAATGACTAAGTCTTCTATCATGGTAGAAATAGAAAAAGGATCAAAAATAATTTCCTGATCAAAATTAAGAGACACAACTATATAAGGAGTCACAAAAAAGAGTGTAGCCTGGATCAAGCAAATAATATACATCATGGGAAAAAAGTTGTAACGTGCCAGTATCAACATTAGGTGATCCCTCAGATTCCTGCTAGGATGCCAAAGTCTACAACCTATTCTGACTAATACTAGAAATAGGATAAATAATAGAAGCAGATGCCACACTACCAAGTGTAAGGGAAAAAAATGAACCCACCGGAATCTTATTCACTTCTGTAGCAACCTTATTAGCAAGAAAATCCTTGACTTGATGGCCTACTTATCCATACTTAAATCTCTTATCTCTCACTTCCTCACAGAATCCCCAATGAGGATGACCACAGAACTGACAAAAGGGGAATAAAGAATTAGACTGACCTCTACTCACCTGAGATTAGGTAGCTTATGCTTGAAAATTATCACTACCTAGGTGACGCCTGTCGCCCGACTACTGTGGGTAAGAAGAACTGGTAGACTAAAGAAACCTGAACCCCCCCCCCCCCCCTTCTTTTTCTTCCACTTGCCACTATCTCTATCACTTTGAGACTGTGTACCTCCCTAATCAGAAAACCTACCCCACTTTCCCTGCCTATCTCTAAATTCTGCCTACTTTCTCTTCTCATCCTTAACCTACTACATATGAACTATTAACCTAGAGATGTCCATATCCCTAATGAGTAAAGTAGTCTTGCTTTTAAAACTCAAATCTCTATTCAACCCAAAAATAAACTTTCTCATTCTTGACCTTATATCAGCCACAAATTAAGAGCATACCTTAACAACTGATGAAACTTCAAGGCATATTCCCTCACAGACATCCTCCCTTGCCTGAGGTTCATAAACTCTTCCATTTTTGCTTCACTCAACTCTTGAGGAAAGAAACAATCCATGAAGGAATTAGAAAAGGCCTCCCATAAACCTTTCTCTTTCATATAACCCTTATCTTTGTCCCACTCCTCATACCACTAATAAGAAATATCTTAAAGCTGATAAGCCTAAGGATAACTCCTTCTAAATCAGAAGCTTGCATAACCCGATATATCTTCTCCAGTTTATCTGAGAAGCTCTATGGGTATTCCTTCACCTTTACTCCCATCAAAGTAAGAGGGACCATCTTCATAAATAGGCCAAAACTTGAGGCCTCATTCGGAAAAGCACTAGCCACACCCTGCTCATCCTGAGCAGGAACCATCAGAGCAACAACATGAATAGACTGATAAAACTCTATGTTCGTCAAGTTACCTTGAGGGACCTAAGGAGTCGTATTATTAATAGAAGGAACTCTAGCACAATCGAAAGTAGGACCATGAAATTAAAGATATACTCTAGACGTAAGCGGTACATCTTCAGCATTATCCCTAAATAAGATAAAAGAATATCCTTGTGTTCTAGATCTAGGAGGCATTATTTGAAAGGCAAATAACCAAGTATTAGAGATGATTCCAGGATTGAGAATTTTAAGAAAGTAAAATATTCCTAAATGTCTTGTAGCCTCTATCTTATGAGTATGACTCACTTCACACACCTAAAAGAGACTTTACTTGACTTGAATTTATGGACTCCCCAGTTTACCATAAACCTAAAGCTCTAAAACCAACTTGTCTAGACCCTAACTAGGGCTTAGATATAATGGGCATCCCAAGTCAAACCTAGACCGAGGATGATTCCCTTTACCCAAGCCGACCACCTCATACAACCTCTAATGAGATAAATTTTAAGCATATAACAAGATTGCATAAATAATTTCATGATGCATAAATACTTTTATGAAGACTCTAGGATAGGGTCACAATCGTGACCGTCCAACCGAGTCTACCTGCACCAAACCAACCATCTATATCATACCAAACTAAGGAGAATATCAAAACATAATAT
This sequence comes from Capsicum annuum, assembly GCF_002878395.1. Lineage (NCBI taxonomy): Eukaryota > Viridiplantae > Streptophyta > Magnoliopsida > Solanales > Solanaceae > Capsicum > Capsicum annuum. Next base: position 70,078,706 of record NC_061117.1, on the reverse strand, counting down.
GACAATCAAACCCAAAATATACTACAATGGAACAACCAACAATATCATCCAATGATGTCAGCCCCAATACCAATGCCAATGCTAAGTTTGACACCAATACCGATCCTGCCTAAACCAACCCCCAAAAGTACCATAAGGCCTTTATCCAAAATAATACAAATATCTGGTTGGGACTTGCCCCCAACCATGGTAAAAACAAATATTCAAAATAAAAGAAAAATGTCTAAGGATGTCCATATCATGAAATGTAGCCTTCAGAAAAGATTGAAGCTCACCACTTTAATTCGAATATTGTCCCCGAGTAAATCACCATGTAGGAGAAGTTAAACAATTGGTTCCTTTATAGTGTGGGTATATAGATGCAAGTAGATGGGTTAGTGAATGACCGCTAGCATGTATCTTAAGATAAGTTTAAAGTAATGCCACTTAAAAAATAAGTAAAATCATCCATCATGCATACAACCATACATATATATAAGTGCCGAGAAAGGGAATCTGTGTTTAGAATACATTTATAAGCTTTACCAATGCTATGTAACTTTGCCATTTAACCACACCCTTAGGCCGTATGGGTTCAGCTCCTCTTGCTGAAAAAGTCCCAGTGCGTGTAGCCGCAAGACTAGGAAATATCCCATGGGATGACAAGTATATCTCTCCAATATAAAATGTTACACTTGCATGTAGTCATCAAAGACCCCTCATATCAGCAAATATGAGTTTCTAGTTTTAGTCCCCCTCGAAACCTCTAACTTCCACGGCGTAGTTGCACATTCCACTATTTATGCCTAAATTAAACTGATGTCCAAACAATCTAATCACCATTTATTAAAAAATGCCAATTATTATAGGTAACATCATACCAACTATACTTGCAAGATTTATCCATAGCCAAACTATTTAGGTTAAGGAGACTCTCAAGTACCCATTTCCATTTACCATATTAACCTCTTAAGAGACTACCATGTTCTCTACAAGTATAACCAATTAGCCTTTATACTTTGTAAATCATTTTAACCATTTACAGTTTCATGCACAAGCTAAAAACAAGCAAGATTTCCATTTAAAAAAGTCAATGCAATGAACATATCTTTATAAGTATTTTATCAAACACCTTCGAGGCATAATATAACCAAAACCAATTCAAAAGACCATTAAACCATCACCATGAAATCCAATTGCCCAAAACCATCATTGATGCATATAAAAGAATAATTAAACCATAGGAAAATATAACCAAGCCATTATAAACAAAACCCCTAATTAATATTTGAAAACCATAAACCATGCAAAATTGAAACCATGAAAACATCCATAAAATCCCTGCCTTTTTACAAATAATAAGTAGGGAAGAGACACATTCCTTAACCTAAGATTATGGAAGAAAATAACCAACAAAAGCCCCAAAGCAATCCCCAAGTTGAAATCCTAGCTCTCTTTCCTCAAAAGCTCTTGAAGAATTATGGTGCATTTTGGAATAGTTTTATAAGTGTTAATGAATATAATAATCGGTTAAATAACCTACTAATTATATTAGAAGTTGTTGTTCATAATTAGGATAAGTAGGGAAATGTCAAAAATTACCCTACTTAAGTCCCTTAAAAACCCATCACAGGGTAAGACTGACCCTCTTATGAGTTGTACCCTTCCTTATGATTGTTTTCCACCAATCATTCCTAGTCCTTAACCTTTGGATTAGATAGTTTCTAGCATATGACTCATACAACCAAGTCATAACCTCAACATATGATCTGTATCCCTGGCATAATAAATTACCAGAAAGATCAAACACTGTCCATCATATGAGTCACCGATATGACTTGTGCCAATTTTTATGACTCGTACACCTAAATTGTGACTATTCGAGTAATTAAAACCATCCCATCACTTGCACTGTTCAGCTTACGATAGGCTCATACCACTCATACCCCAAGATACAGCTCATACCCTGGAGTTGATTGGGTTCGGAGAATAGATTTCAAGGAAAATTACTAAGGCCAAAACCCAGGATGTAACAATAATCTAGGCTACAATTTTAAAGAGTATGTTAATCCTTGTTCCTTGTCCCATCATTTTGTATAAATATATATATGGACACATTTATCTGAACATGTACATTGAGCTGAACTGGATTTTTAATTATCATTAGTTATCCTTATCACTGAGTTACATGCTAGTGCTCATCCCACTAATTATCTTTTGATGTTGTATACCCATGTGATATATGGTCCAGAGTCTATTCTACTTTTCTTGCGCAGTGTTAAGTGGCTTGTCTTGGTTCATCGGTCATTTATGGTAAAGTGGTGAGCTTCCATTCTCTGAAAGACATGGTCATTTCATCGGTTTCCTTCCATAACATAGAATTAAAGAGTTCACTTTGACATTATCATTGTCATTACCATTGTTAGGGTCAGTAGCATGTCCCAACATAGGTTTCTTTTATGGTATAGAAGCTTTGTGAATTACTGTGTATGGGTTTTAGTTGTTGACTTTCATAGACTTTTAAGTAAATATTTAATATATCTTGTTACATATTTTGGAATTCATCCACCGATAGGTGTGTTATAATCTATTTGTTTAGGCAAAGAGGGTGTTCTTCAGTCCTGTTACGACAAGGCCCTAGTTTGGGTCATGACAAATTTGGTATCAGAGCCTAGGTTTGTTTCTATTTAGTGTCCACAGGGCTGTGACAAGTAGAGTTTCTTTTATGGTTGTGCAGTGAGCCACACTTATAAGAGAGAGGCTATGAGATATTTAGTATTATTACCCTTTCTTCTGGTTCTATTTTGGGCTATAGAATCTTACATCTTGAGTCTCTTCTAATCTTTGTTTGTTCATATTTCAAACCATGCTTCCAAGAAGATCTGATTCTTATAAAAAATCTTCAATCCCTCTTAGGGACTATATAGATATAGATCGTACTTCTTTTGGAGTTTAGACCTAGTCTAGGGGTCCAACTGTTGATTTCCCTTGTGGAGTTCCACTGGTTCTCTCTAGCTCTCCTAAAACACCTCAGGCTGATGTATCTAATGCTGAGTTTCGCTAGTTGATCCATTTTCTTACCCAGTTGGTGAACTCTCAGACTGATAGTGTTTTCTCTATTGCTCCATATTCTGACATCACTAAATTTGGCCAGTTTATAAGGTTAAGTCCACTAACTTTCACTAGATCAAAGGTTGAGAAGAATCTTCAAGGGTTCATAGATGGGATGGAGAATATTTTTGGTATGATGCATGCTTCTAACTCTAAGGGTGTTGGGTTTGCTGCATACCAGCTGAAGGATATGGTATATTTATGGTATGAGGAATGGATCAATCTAGGGGTGATGATGCAGAGTTTGCACTATGGGATGATTTTTTAGGTACCTTTATGGATTATATCTTTACTTAGGAGTTAATGGAGGCTGAAGCTGAGGAGTTTGTGAATATGAAATAGGGTAGGATGATTGTGAAAAAGTATACCCTGAACTTTTACTAGTTATCCTATTATGCTCCTAAGCTAGTGTCTTCCATGAGAGCTAAAATAAGGAAATTTTCTTCTAGGTTGTCCCCTGATTTGATTTTACAAGGATATGGATATCTCTTAACTCATGGTGTATATGCAATAGGCCAAAGAGGTAAAAAAAAAGCCAAATAGTGATAGGGGAAGTCAAAGTAAGAAGTTTTTATAATTGGATGAGGGTGGGGGTTATTAGTTAAGTGGTGGAGATGGTGAAAAATTATCTAAGAAGAAGTAGGGTAATTCTAGTTCCTATTCTATCGTAAGTGCCATATATCCTAAGTTTGGTGACCATCATTTATCGAGAAATAGTGGATTTATGGCATGGGTTGCCCAACCTCAGATTAGTGGAGCTCAGTAGCCCCATCTTATCCCCCTTGCTGATTCTGTGGGCAGGTAAATTATAGATTTTGTGGGGAGGGGATAATAAAGTACTTTATGTGTGATTAATTCAGCCATATGTAGAGGAACTGCCCTTCAGGTGATGTTGCTACTAGGACTAATAAGGTTTAGATTGTTGCTTCTTTAGCTCCTATACCAAAGGGTGCTAATTCTGGCTCTAGTACTGGTCGGAATCTCCTTTATGCTCCATGCACACGCCAGGAATCCAAGTCATCTCCAATTATTGTCATTGGTATGCTATAAATATTTTATCGTTATGTGTATTTTCTACTTGATCTGGGGTCTACGCTTTCTTATGTGATCCCATATGTTGATATTTATTCTTGTTTTTGTCCTGAGTGTATTCAAAATCATTTTTATTTTTACATCCTGGTGGATGATTTTATGGTTGCTAGAAGAGTTTATAGGGGTTGTGTGATACCTATATGTGGTAGGGAGACCATGGCAGACTTGGAAGAATTGGATATGGTCTATTTTGATGTTATCTTAGGGATGGATTGGCTCCATTCGTGTTATGCCTCTCAAGATTGTCGAAACCTAAGGGTCTGTTTCCCATTCTTGAATGATCTGGTTATTTAGTGGAAAAGGAGTTCTCTAGTGCCTAAGGGAAGATTCATTTCATGTCTTAGGGCCTAAAAATTTATTTCCAAGGGGTTCCTTTATCATTTGGTCTGTTTTAAAGATTCTTACTCAGAGGGTCCTTCATTATGGTCTGTTCTCATGGTTAGTAAATTTCCTAAGGTTTTCTCCAATGACCTTTCCGGTGTTCCTCCCGATAGGGAAGTTGATTTTGGGATTGATCTTATTTAGGACACTCGTTCTATCTCTATCTCTTAGTATAGAATAGCTCCAGCTGAGTTGAAAGAACTTAAGAAGTAGTTGAAATATCCTATTAATAAGGTATTTGTTCTCCCTAATGTCTCTCCTTGGGGTGCTCATGTTCTTTTCTTTAATAAAAAGAATAGGTCTCTTTGAATGTGTTTAGATTACCACCCTTTTCCTAGGATTGATGACCTATTTTATCATCTTTAGGGTGAATACTTCTTTAAGATTAACCTTCGGTCAACTTAGCATCAGTTGAAGATTAGGGCGGTAGATATCCCTAAGATATCTTTTCGAACCCAATATGATCATTTTATGTTGTTGGTAATGTCTTTTGGTTTGACTAATGCCTTGGCGGCATTCATGGATCTTATAAAATGGGTACTCCATTGCTCTTGGCGCTGTTTTTCATTATGTTCATTGATGATATTTTGGTATACTAGAAGAGTGAGGCAGAACATGTCGATCACCACTATATAGTGTTGTAGACCCATAAGGAGCAGCGGTTGCATGCTAATTTCTCTAAGTGTGAGTTCCAGTTGAATGCTGTGTTTTTTAATATTTCATATAGTTTCTTTCGAAGGGAACATGGTGGATCCAAAGAAAGTTGTGGTGGTTAAGAAATTGGCTAGACCCATGACTCTAACCAATATTCAAAGCTTCTTAGGTTTAGCCAGTTTGTTTGTGGAGAGCTTCTCATCTATTGTTGCTCCATTGAAAAAATTGACCCAGAAGAAGGTAAAGTTTTTATGGGGTGATTCCTGTGATAGCGCCCAAGCACACACACAAGTGTACGTAGTCATATCAAGTTGTAAAGTGACCTAATGAAAGCCAAGTATCGATCCCACAGGGACTTGATTGAATAACGATTTTATTCAAGTTCACAATTTAGATTCAATTGATGCTAGTGCAAACAAAAAGAGTTTGTAATATTGCAAATAAAGTAAACAATGCGTAAAGAACACATCTTGTAGAAATCAATAGGAGTAAACCAAGGGTTAAAGCATTCTAAATAGTCATATTATGTTGTTGAAGTTCATTCGTTAACTTGCTTATCTTGGTTTTAGATTCGTAGGGTTAATCACAAGATCGTCGTCTCCCAACCTCTAATCCTTTATCTAAGTTGAACCTTACAACTACATTATTGAGCAGGGATGTAACAGTCCACTTAAGTTCTTTAAGATATCATCCTACGTGTGAATCAAGTAAGGCATCTAAGTACATCCCTGTCCTAGACACTAATTTGACTTCCTTATTTCATAAAAGAATACAAACCATACTTTGTTCATCTTTATTTTCTACGACATATTCCCTCTCCCGAGAACAAAAGATAGCCGATCGATGTATTATAAGGATAGATAATCCTTAAAATAGTTCAATCAAAGATTAACACCCAACTAATGATGATAAGAAAAGTTAAACAAACTTAATTTAAAGTAAAAGTACTCATGTCTTTGTCTTTAACACCTAAAAGGGCATTTAGCCACGCATAGTCATAATCGTAATCACAAGGTGGTAATTAACGACTAAGAACTTATAAGAACTAAATTAAAATAATGAAAACCTAAATATGAAGTTGTAGCAGCCCCTAGATCTCCAAAATACCTTCCAAGATATGTAAAAAAAACATTATCATGATGTATTTATTGCACAAAAGTGAACCCAAGCCGTGTAGGAGTAGAATTCCTTAATTTTGTGAGCAAGAAAGTAGAAGGGGAGCCGCCCTTGGATGAGACCCTCTCCAGGTGAGGATGATACCTGGGTTGAGCCCACTCTAGGTGAGGCATCGCCCTGCTAATAGCCCTACTCCAGGGGAGGCGCCGCGGGTTTATAGCCTTGGCTCTCCAGAAGTTGTCTCGGATTTTGGCTAAGTGTTGAGTCTCCCATCTTAGTCCCTTGTCTTGTGGTGTATTTCCCATAGATTTACAAAATTTTCAACATAAAAATATCATCATATTCAGCCCACAAATAATCCTACGTAATCACACACCACCAATTAGCAACTTAAACAACAATACATCCATAACAACGAATCAAAACAACAGCTAAGCTAGGCTAGTTCACATTGATCTTTACCTTTATGTTCCGACTCCTAACTTAATCAGATTTAACCTTTCACATTACCAAAAATTCATTCCACTCATAATTACACATAAAAACTATTTGTAATACATCAAACACAATATAATCTAACAGGATCAACTAAATAAATACCTTGCTCAAGCTAGTAACGCTAGTTTCCAGGATTGAACTCTAAATGAATCTTTTTGGTACAAACTTGTTTGGAATTCACTTTGAACATCAAAAACACATGATTTGACACTAATATGCATATTAACATCATTATCAATCCATATAGCACACGATTCATCCTTAAAATTAGGCTAAAAGGCTAGAATAGTGATGCTAGAATGCATAAATACACCCAACATCACCACCCCACACTTAAAACCTTGTTCGTCCTCGAACAACTCTTCACTATAAACATCATGAGATGGAGACTCTACGTTTCTATTACATGGAATACACTCATGCTAGTACTATAGTGACTAAACAAAATATAAGTTTCTATACTAGACATGTTACAAACATAATTGAAAGCTTATGAACACTACTCCAAAACATCCTAGACTCAATAATTGACTCACCAAGTTGGAAAAATCATGCTCATCATTTAATCAAGTATGTCATAAAAATCTCCCACATCCGTCAAACATGTGCCCCTCACAGTAAAAGAGTTACCCATAATCACTCACAATTAAGAAATTTATAATATGATGGGTATAAGAATCAAATTACGCTTACTCTTACAAGGAATTTATAAGTTACACACAATGACCCATAGGCTTGCCCTTAGTGTAGTGCTCCACTAATATCAGAATGATGAACTTAGGATCAACTAGGTCTTTTTTGGGTTGTAATATAGGCTAAAGGAAGAGTGGGAACTATTTAGGAATAGTGACAAACTATCTAAGTGCTTTAATACACTACATCATACATTTAAAACCAATTTCCAACATCCAAATTACACTTTTTTTGACTTCCCATCTCTTTCTGTTTTGCCCCATCTCTTTTAAGCATTTTCACAAACACATGGTGGAGGTATTGTTTATTACCAGATGAATCAATTTATTTTTATTTTTCACAACCATGGTAATACTTCTAGCACAATGTCTAACACACCCATCCATCATAGATCAACTATCCACACCAATAACTATTACCTTGGGGCATCAAATTCATATTTTCTTCTTCAATTTCACACTTCTCACTTACTTAATTTTTCATTAAAGCACCTAAGAGCTTTTGGATCTAGTTAAGGTCCATAAAATAAGGGATTAAGCTACTTATGTGGATACCAAAGAAAAGACTAATGGCTCAGTAGGGGTTAACTAGGATAATACGCAAAGGGTAGGACAAATAGAAGGTAGAATACAAGGCTATCAAAGAAATGCCTAAATCATCTCCTAAACCAACACTTTTTATTTTTCTTTACACACACACTGGGCAAGTTCTAGATATCACATGTAACAAGGAATATAAAAAAATCTCACATGCACATGGAACATACTTAACTCAATAGGATCACTATAGACTACCAACCAAACAATAACATGAATTCAAATTTAAGCCAAAAACTACAAGAGTCAAAATCTTTAGCCTAAGAGTCTCAAAAGCAAAAATTCACTCATTCAACATGCTTTTACCAATTAAAACACTTGCATTATGTAATCAAGAATAGCACCAACAAGAATATCTTACACCAAAAATTTTTAAATTGAGCCAAAATTTTGGAATTTCCCTACCCCACATTAAAAATCTACTTTGTCCCTAAAGTGAACTTAAAAGTAAGAGATAAAAATACTCCCTGAGGCCTGTAGGCCTAGATAATAGCATATTTATACATAAAGATGGTCTGTGGGACCCCACACTTAGTCTTTTCCATGCTTCTTAGCTCAGGTTTCTGGTTCTCAAACTTCTCATAAACCTGTGACTCAGTCAAAAACAAAAACTACATGAAATAAAAAGTAAAAACTAAAAATAAAACATACCTACTTAACTTGGCCTGCCTCCCAAGCAGCGCCTGATTTATTGTCGCGGCACGACCCAGCTTAACTCAACCAAATTCCTTCATCTTTTTACTCCTCTTTGGGAGCAACCTTTATCATGTTGCGCTTAGGTGGTAGGAGCTTAGGCTGCTTAATGAGGGCGTCCGAAGAAGTCTTTAGCAAACTAATCACCTACACATGTATCCTTTAATAACATTGATCATACACAAATCTTTATAATATGATATTATAATGGGTTCATCGTAAACATCAAATACCACCTCTTCATTCTCTATCGTTATATTTAGAGTACCTTTTCTAATATTAATCAATGTTCCTCCAGTTGCTAAGAATGGATGGCCCAAGATGATTGGCACTTGTTCGTCTGCCTCCAAATAAAAAATAATTAGGTAAGCAGGAATAATCGATTTACCAACCTTTATTAGAACATCCGCTATTATTCCTTCTAGATAGGTCATTGATCTGTCTGCTAGCTGCAAATCCATCGTGGTCGATCTAGGCTTACCCAAGCCTAATGTGTCAAATAAAGATAGGGGCATCAAATTTATGCTCACCCCTAAGTCACATAGCGCATGGACCATTCTACTCCCAATTTTAATTGGGAGAGTAAATTTTCTCGGATCTCTTAATTTCTTAGGGATTTTCTGTGTCATTATAGTGCTACATTCTTTAGTGAGTGTTATCACCCCATATCCTCCAATTTCACCTTATTAGCAACCATATCCCTCAAGTACTTTTTATACTTGGGCATTTCTTACAAAACATCTAACAAAGGTAAGTTAATGTGAAGCTCTCTGAATGTATCAAAAAACATCTTAAACATTGCATCCCCCTTCACTTTAATCTACCTCTGAGGGAAAGGTAGTGGTGGTGTCTTTTTCACTTCTGGTTCAGCAAATTTACTTTTCAAGTACTCAGACTTCCTTGATTCTTCAACAACTTTTTCAAAAACCTGTGGAGTTACCCCCTCAGTATCTACCTCTTTAGTTGCCTTTGGAGGTTCTCCCTAAATCTTTTTACCACTCTTCAAGGTGATCCCCATAACTTATTTTGTATTTTCTATATCCCTGAGAAACCCAACTTATGGCTTAGTATTTAATGCTTATTGTAACTACTCCATATACAACTCTTAGCTTCTCTGAGTAGCTTACAATTTTTTTATGTCCGTAGCCAACTCTGTTTGATTAGCTAGAAGATATTTCAACATCTCTTCTATATTGATACTTGATTGACTCCCTTATGCCTATGGTTGCTGAATTTATTGTTATGTGTTCTATGGCTGAGTCTGCCACTTCATGTTGTAGGTATTACAATAATTTGGACTTTGAGAATTGCCCATATACATTATTGAATCTAGATTTAAAGCACACATGACAAATGAATGGCCACTATTTCATAGATTTCGCACCAGCCACTAGTATGCTAAACTGCATTGACTAATTTGGAGGCAATGGAGCTCCTAATTTTAGGCTACTGAACTAAGTGTTTATTATATTTAGCAATGTTGTAGCCTGAGATGATAAGGTAGTTAACTAGTCTACCTTAAGTACACCTATAATTATTTTTGTGGAACTTCTAACATCTGAAAGCCACTCAGGATTTCCTTGTGCTATGCAGTTCAACAATAACTCATCATAAGTCAATTCTAGCGCTTGACCACCTGCGAATGAGTCTTGTAAAATCTTTGTATTGTGATCAAGTGCATCTATAAAAGTATGATCAAGTACCTCGTTGGACTGTTGATAGGGTGGACAGTTCCTATGAAGAGCCTTGAACCACTCCCAAGCATGATAAGGATTCTCGTCTGGCTTCTATTTGAAGCATACTATCTCACTATGAAGTCTCACAGTCTTACCAGATGGGAATAATCGAATAGGAATTTTCTGGCCAAATAATCCCATGAAGTGATTGAATTTTCTGATTCTGTAGCCAACTACTTTTCTTTCTTCCACCAATAGAGAAAAGGGGAAAAATGTTATCCTTACATAATCTTGATTTATGCCCGTCGGGATTAATTTATTACTAATTTCTAGAAAATTCTGCCAGTGGACCTATAGATCTTTATTGGAAAGCCCAGTGAAATATCCACTGCTTGTTAGAAGCTGAACTATATTTTGTTTGAGTTCAAAATTGCCTCCAACTATCAGCTTCTATAACGGGGAGGTTAAATTTGTTAGAAGTGGGATTTCCACTACCCTTATGGTCCTGCAGACTGCTAGTTCATTATCCATGATGGAAGGATTTCTTGATTTTCTTGGATTTAAAGAAATTGAGGGACAAGTTTTACTTCTCTCCTTCTTGGATGAAAAAGTTTCTTAGGTTCGGCACTTGGTTTAACCAAGTCCTGATCCCTTGCCAGCTTTTCCAAACCAGTTTCCTTCAAAAATAAAACCAAGACCAAGCATAAAAACACTAAGTAAATCTAAAAGTAAAACTAAAATAAATAGTTGCAAAATTTTAAGTCCCTGAAAATGGTGTAACAAACATTACAACGCAAAATCACACATGCATGTGTACATGGTCTTATCAAGTAGTAAAGTGGCTTAATGAAAACTAAGTATCGATCCCACAAGGACTTTATTGAGAAATGATTCTATTCTAGTTCACATTATATTTTCAATTAATGCAAGCATAAGCAAAAAGAGTTTGTAATAATGCAAATAAAGTAAACAATGCGTAAAGAAAAGATCTTGAAGTAATCAATAGGAGAAAACCCAGGGTTAAAGCACTCTGAACCATCATACTATGTTTTTGAACATCATTCATTAACTTTCTTATCTTTTTTGTAGATTCGTAAGGTTAATCGCATGATCATGGTCTCCCGACCTCTAATCCTTTACCTAAGTTGAACCTTATAACTATATCATTGAGCGAGGATGCAATAGTCCACTTAAGTTCTCTAAGCTATCTTCCTACATGTGGATCAAGTAATGCATATAAGTACATCCCTATCCTAGACATTTATTTTAATTTCTTATTTCATAAAAGAATACAAATAATACTTTATTCATCTCCATGTTATATCCCCTATTCTCTCTCCCAAGATCAAAAGGTAGATAGTTGATGTATTCTAAGGATAGATAATACTTAAAATTGTTAAATCAAAGATCAACACACAACCAATGATGATAAGCAAACTTAAATGAACTTAATTCAAAACAAAAGTACTCATGCCATTGGCTTTAACCCCGAAAAGGGGCGTTTAGCCATGCATAGTGATAATCATAATTACAAGGTGGTAATTAACGACTAAAAATGTGTATGAACTAATTTAAAATAATAAAAACCTAAATATAATGTTGTAGCAACGCCTTGATATCTAAAATACATTCCAAGATGTGTAACAAATATGACCATGATGTCTTTATAGCACAAAAGTGAACCCAGGCCGTGTAGGAGTAGAATTCCTTAATTTTGTGAGAAAGGAAGTAGAAGAGGAGCCGCCCTTGGTTGAGACCCGCTATAGGGAATTCCTTAATTTTGTGAGTAAGGAAGTAGAAGAGGAGCCTCCCTTGGTTGAGACCTGCAACAGGTGAGGCTGCTCCCTGGGTTGAGCCTCACTCTTGGTAAGGCATTTCCCTACCCATAGCCCTACTCCAATGGAGTCACCGCAGGCTTATAGACTTAGCTCTCTGGAAGTTGTCTCTCAGATTTTGGCTAAGTGTTGAGTCTCCCATCTTAGTCCCTTATCTTATGGTGTATTTTTCATGGATTTCCAGCCTTTTAAACATCAAAATATCATCATATTCAGCCATCAAAACATCCTACATAATCACACACCACGAATTAGCAACTTAAACAATACTACATCCATAACGACGAATCAAAATAAGAGCTAAGCTAGGCTATTTTGCACTGATCATTAACTTTATGTTCCGACTCTCAACTTAATAAAATTTAACCTTGTACATACGAACAAGTTATTCCACTCAAAATTACATATAAAAACCATTTTTAGCATATCAAAAAGAATAGAATCCAATTGGATCAACTAAATAAGCACCTAGCTCAAGCTAGTAACGCTAGTTTCCACGATTGAACTCTAATTGAATCTTTTAGCTACAAACTTATTTGGAATTCACTTTGAACATCATAAACATATGCTTTGATAACTATATACATATTCATCTCATTATCAACCCATATATAACACAAATCATCCTTAAAACAAGGCTAAAAAGGCTAGAATAGTGACACTAGAATGCATAAATACACCTAAATTAGCTTGTGAGGGAAGTTTTGAGATGTTGAAAGAGAAGTTATCTTTTTCTCCTATTTTGACACTTCCTATAGGTACAAATATCTTCATGTTTTATTGTAATACATCTTTGTGGGATTGGGTTGTGTTCTGATGTAACATGATAAGGTGGTGGCGTATGCTTCTAGACAGTTAAAGGTCTATAAAAGAACTTATCCAACTTATGATTTAGAGTTGTTATCTATGGTGTTTTCTTTGAAGATATGGTTCCACTACCTATATGGAGTTTATGTTGACATTTATTCTCATTATAATAACTTACAGTATATGTTCACCTAAAAGGAGTTAAATCTCAGGAAAAGAAGATAGCTTGAGTTTCTTAATCTTATTATCTGGGTAAAGCTAACGTGGTTAGTGATACTCTTAGTAGGTTATCCTTTGGGATCTTATCTTATCTTGATAAGAAGAAGTGAGGATTAGTGAAGGATATTCACTATTTTGCTAATCTTAGAGTCTATTTGTTAGACTTTGAGGATAGAGGTGTGATTATGAAAGAGGTGGCGAAGTCATCTCCTGGTACTATGGTGAAGGAGAAATAGATTTAAGATCATATCTTAATGCAGATTAAGGATAATGTTGGTCAGTAGAAAGTGATGGCTTTTGAGTTGGTGGTGATGGTATCCTGAGGTACCAAAGAAGACTATGTGTTCTCGATATAGATGGGTTGTGAGAGAGGATCTTGGATGAGGCTCATGAGTTGAGGTATACTGTTCATCATGGTTTAACGAAGATGTACCATGATTTAAAAGAGATCTATTAGTGGAATAACATAAGTAGAGATGTGTCCAATTTTATGGCTAAGTGCTTGGTGTGTCAATAATTTAAGGTGGAGAACTTGAGGCTTGGTGAATTATTGTAAGAAATTGAGTTTCTTATTTTAAAGTGGGAGGTGATTAATAAGGATTTCATTATCGATCTTCCCTAATCGCATAGTTAGTTTGATTCAATTTGGTTCATCATGGCTAGGATGACTAAGTCTGCTCATTTTTTATATGTGCGGACTAATTTCTCTACTGAGGATTATTCAAAGCTATTCATTCAGGAAATAGTCAATTTTCATAATGTGTCTAATTCTATTACATCTGATCATGGTTTACTGTTCTCGTCTTACTTCTAGTGTTCCTTTTAGAGAGTTTTGAGAGTAAGGTGAGCCTTAGTACTACCTTCCACCATTAAGTAGATGGAAAACTGAGAGGACCATTCAAATTTTAAAGAACATGCTTTGGGATTTTGTATTTTGACTTTGGTAGTAGTAAGGTTGATCATTTGCCCCTTATCTAGTTTGCTTATAATAATAGTTATCACTTTACCATTAGGATGGCTTTATTTGAGGCTTTGCATGGTAGGAGATGTCATTCTCCTAGTGGGTGGTTGAGGTTGGCGAAGTTCGTTATTCGGTCCTTATTTGGTTCATCAAGCTATGGAGAACGTGAAGGCGATTCAGGATATACTTAGGACTTCCCAAAGTGGAAAAAATTCATATCCAGACATGAGGTGAAGGTAGTTTGAATTTGAAGTTGCCGATTGGGTGTTCTTGAAGGTGTGTCCCATGAAGGTATTGGGGAGGTTTAGAAAGAATAGAAAGCTCAGTCCCTGTTATGTGGGTCCATATTCGATTTTAAAGAGAGTGTGTAATATTTCTTATGAGTTAGAGTTTCCTCCTTGTTTGGGAACTATTCACCCAGTTTTTTATGTTTTGATGTAGAGAAAGTGCGTGGGTGATGCTTCCTTGATGGTTCCATTGGAAAGTGTTGATATTTCAAACTCCTTGTGGTATGATAAAGTCCCAATTAAGATTTTGGATCGGCAATTCTGTCGGTTACGAACTAAGAATATGGATACGGTGAAGGTTCTATGGAGAAACCAAAAGTTTGAAGAAGCTACTTGGGAAGCTAAAGAGGACATGAGGGCCAAATACCCATTCTTGTTCTCCGTTCCAGATAATCATGCTGAAGGTATGTGTAAATCTTATCATCTATGTTTTTTTTTACTTTATTAAAGAAAATTATTATTTCCATGACATCTTTGTATTCTATCTTTGTTAAAGGTATGTGCGATTGTATTTCGTGTTAAATCAAGCAAAGTGGTGTTTTATATCATCATTTGAGGATGAATGATCTTAAGGAGGGAGAATAAAACACCCAAGACTTTTGCCCTTGAAAAGTTTTTGAGTTTTTAAACTCACTGCCCAGATTCTGACACTCCCTACGAGTCATAATGTTGGTCTTAAGGATCCAATCATATCCAGACCTGTGTTCTAGACTGATGTTACTACCTTGCCTACGACCAGTGGCTACGAGTCATAATGACTCAAAATGAGTCGTATAGTCTCATTCAAAAACAAACCAGTGTGATGCTAAAAATATTTTTTGTTGAATTTGACTTGGACCCTACAAGTCGTAGGGTCACGTGATGAGTCTTATAGTATGAATCGTAGTGTCACCAGGAAAGGGTCCTTCAAATACTGTCTTGACTGTGACTCATAGAGATGAATCATAATATTTCCTTATGAGTCGTACAGTGAAGCGTAATCACTGGCAATAATATTTTAGTGTTTTAGTTATGGTACTTTCGACATTTCCCCTCGTCCCCAATAGTGACCCACGACTTAAAAACCCTTTAGGTATCATTATCACTCTAAAACAAATCAAAATAACTTCTCAAACACTCTCAAATATTTAAGCTCAAAATACTTAGGGTTTCCAAGAAGTTGATCAATTAGGGCTCTCAAGGGTGATTTCTCTCCATAATTGTGATACTTCCAGGCATGTTACTCTTCCCCAACTATTATTTTTGTAAAATGATGTGTTTTAAATAGTTTTTTGTATGATTTTGATATATGTTTTGGAACATGGGTTAAGGGATTTGAATGTTTGTTTTTGACCAATGTTTCCCATGGTTTACATATGATTTCTCATGCTTTATTTATGGTTTTGAACTTGTGGGGTGTATGGGGATGATGAATAAACTTGGGTATTGTGATTTCCCCCAAATTGTGATTGTTGACAATTGAAGTGGAAATGATCTTACGACCATATTGTGAAATTGGTTGTGAATATAAAAAGTATGCACATTGAACTATTCTTGAACTATTGCATAATATGAAAAGCTAATGAAGCATAATGATTTTGAATTAAACCTTGTGGGACTGTGTAATTCGCTAAGCTAATGCATAATTTAACCAAAGGGATTCTAATTCCCCTAAGTAATGATAATTAGTTTATCATATTGAGTTATCTTGCAAGTGTAGTTGGTATGACTATGCCAACAATATACTCCTAAATGTGTAATATCGTTCAATAAATGGGAATGTGCGCTAAATATTTTAATGAGACTTAAAGAAGGGTTGTATAGCTGGGCTACAAGAGTGGCAGTCCCGAAGGACCAAAACTGGAAACTGCATTTGCCAGTACGAGGGTCTAAATGGCTTGGGTTTAAGACCCCTTGCTTGTGATCAGGTGGTTCGAGTCCACCTTATTATATGATTTGGAGGTTTGAGTCCCTCATATTACATTACATAATAGGGTTCTTAAGTCACCTTAGTATATGATTGGGTGGTTTGAGTCCCCTATTCATATATATGACATTAATTTCTGGTTTATGCGGTCACTCGCACTAGGACCCAACCAAGAGGTGAGAGTTGGGGCCCATATAGCCCATGGGTACTGTTATATGATGGTTAAGCTACACAATCCAGGCTATAGTTTTAAAGTGCATGTTAAGCCTTGTTCCTTATCCCAGCATTTTACATAAGTATATATGTATGCACACTTATATGTAAGCATGTACATTGAGTTGAATTAGATTTTTAATTGTTATTACTTTATCCTTATCCCGTAGTTACATTCTAGTAATCATCCCACTAATCATCTACTGACACTGTATCCCCATGTGATGCAGGATCCAAAGGCAATTCTACCTTTTTATAGAATGTTAAATGGATTGGCTCAATTCATCAATCATTTATGGTTAAGTGTTGATCTTCCATTATCAAAAAAACTTGGCTTTTTCATTGGTTTCCTTCCATAACATAGATTTAAAGAGTTCACTTTAACATTATAATTGTCATTTTCGTTGTTAGGGCCGGGAGCATATCACGACATAGGTTACTTTTATGGTATAAAGTGTTTGTGAATTATTATGGATGGGTTTTGGTTGTTGACATTTATCGACTTTTAAGTCACTCTGTACTCTATCTTTTTACATGTTTAGAATTCAACCACTTCTAGGTATGTTACGTTCTGTTTGGTTAGGCAAAAGAGGTGGTCTCAGGTCCTCGGTGGACTTTAGACACCCATCACAACCAGGCCCTAGTTTGGGTTATGGCATAAGATAGCCACATTTTTCATTTTAGGTCACGACTAAACCCCATGAGTCATAGATTAAGGTCAAGAGTCATAATGATGGGATCATGACTAAAAGCATGGGTATGGGAATTGGGATGGGGAGCGTGGGTTTCCTCAAATTTTATTGTTTAATGGTTTGGAACTTGCTTTAACCTCAACCCAACTTGTTTAATTAGTTTTAAAAAGATGGATATATGCACAATTTCACTTGCTATTAGAACCTTGCATGCATAAAAGGTTAATGGAACATAAAATGGTTTTGAAAGGTCTTGGTGGCAATGGATTATTTTTATTTGCAACTTGGGAGTTAAATTTTGCTAAATTGTTTTGGAATAGAATAATAAGAATTGGCTTGCAAGCTTTTTTTTTTGTATGAAGATACCAATGTTAAATGCCTAATTTAAAAAATCATTGGTTAACGCATGTGAATATAGGTAAATGGTTTTAATTTTGGCTTTAAGTTGGTCGTGTAGCTCACCATGGAAGGTGGATGTTTCAAAGGAGACTGATACTGAAAACCACATTTACTGGTGTGGGGGCCTTAGTGATTATATTCATAGTTCATATTTTATATATATACATACATACATATGTACATACATATATATATTAGAATGGTTGGGTCGTGGATTCCCTGGTCCATCCTTAGATCTCCTCAGTTCGTGTGGCTAATATGCGTCGGGGCCCTTTCAGCAGAGGGAGCTAAACCCATATATCATGTGGGGTGACCTTAGGACTATCAAAGATACAAAATCGAGGTTAATGGTTTTAAATCTAATGTTTAAACACAATTCCCTATCTCAACATCTTATATGTATATATACACGCATATATGAATGTATGCATATGGTTTTGTAATATTTTTGGACACGACATTATTCTATCCTTTCCTAATTTACATACCAGTACTTATCACACTGACCATCTATGGATGCTTCATTGTCTTATTATCTAAGGTCCTAGGGGTTTTCTGTTACCTTGTGCAGAGATAGGTGATTCTAATTCATCCACTGGTTAACGTTGAAGTGATGAGGTTCCATTCTTTTGAATTCCTGTCATTTCATTGTCATGTTCAATTTATGTCTTAGACTTTCATTTTTTATTCCTTTTGAGTTAGAGTCGGGGGCATGTCCCGACCAAGTTTGGTATTTTGGTTAAAGGGTTTTTTGGACAATGGGTAGGTTGGATATTGGTTGTTGACTCCTAGTTATACCGAGTCCCTTTTTATCTATCTTATGAATGTTTAGTTGTCTTTCACTGTGTATTATGGCTATATTATGTTGGCTAGGCTAAGGGTTAGTCTCTGACACTCGGTGGTCTTGAGATACCTATCATGACCAGGCCTTGGTTTGGGCCATGACATCTTTGCAGGTTCAAATTGGCTATAGGGCAAAAACATTAGTTAAACAACCTTGTATGCCAATTCCGATAAATTCAGCAGCTCCATAATGTTGCGTTTAGGTTAGAAACGAGTCTCAAGCCTCCCAGACTAAATTCAAGCTATTGGCTAGAAGTGAAAAAATTAGCAAGTGGGTATGGGACCCACTTTTCATCTAAATGACAACAGATGGAAATTTAAACTATGCCATTGAATCTGGCATAAGTAATCTAGCAAACCTTAGCAAGTATCACCTAGGCGGCTTATTTGGTGGCCTAAGCAAATAGCTTACCAGTGGCAGGGCTATCGCATAAGCGATAACAGTGTCGTGTACTCGACACTTGCTCAGGCAGACGGATGTTGAGTAAGTGATCTACTAATCACACAAGCGACTTGCATTCCTAGGCACAATATCACTTAAGCATCCTGAAGTTCTCTTAAGCATTACTTGTGCACGTGGGAAGGGAAAAAAATACCCCATTTAGCCCTTTTCACCTTTCTATCCATTCCCAAAATATTAGAACCCTAAAAAATAGGAGAATCTTTGATAAGACATTTGTATGTGACTTTGGATCTTGGATAAAGTTCTTTTACGCTATTTTCCATTGAATTGGCGGTAAGATTTCATTGTTTGCATGGTTGACTTCATACTTTTTCTAAAATCCCAAAAACTTGGTGGCTTGATTCTTGCACCATTAGGGCTCAAAATTCACCCATGTTTTAGGGTAAATATTCCTTGAGCATAGAGGGACATTGTGTCGATTTCTAAGGTGCAATTTTATAAATGGGCCACATATAAGATTTTTACATAATTTTAGACCCAAAGTAAAATAGTATATTATGGGCATCATTATTCTCATGTTGATGAGTAGACCATGATTTTGATTGCATGGAACCTTACGGAAACTTGTCAAAAAGGGAGCCGATGATTTAATGAATTCTTCAAGCTTTTCTTTGTGATCTAGGTAGGCTAGTTTTAACTACTTCATAGATTGAGCTATCTCATAGTATGCTTATGATTTTATGCTAGATATAGGGTGGGATTTAGGTGTTGGAAGTATGTATGAAAATATTTAGTTTAGTTGGATAGTTTAGGTTATCCTAAAATCGTAAACTTTGAGGGATTAGCATAGTTATTCATGCCTTAGATGAATAGGGATTCATGGTTTATGTTTAGAGTGGAAATACCTTACATACTCAAGCTAGGCAAAATTGCCTTTGACATTCATTTTAAGGATGTAGTTGTCCTTAGTTGCATAAGTGAAGTGAAATTGCCTTAGTTGATATTGTTTTGGTTAGAATTTCCTTAGTTGTTCATGTATGAGAAAAATTTCAATCCCGGGGCTAGTTATGGATTACTGGACATCTAGAAATGAACTTCGATATCTTAGCCTAGTCTGGGGTAGAAGTTTCCTATTTTTGGGATTAGAGTAGGCCTCTGACCCACATTAGGCCAAGACTTATGATATCCCTTTTGACATACGTGCGATATACTCTTATTAATGATTGGTTTGACCATTGAGAAAATTGAATATATTTATTTAGTACATTAGTTGATATTGAAGTATTGATGTTAATTCTTAATAGCTCTAATGATATTTCTTATACACAAATTATGGATATGACGTTATTATTAGTAGAGCTACTGGATAAGAATAATGAAATGGACTATCGGCATACTTAATGATATAGATATCGGCATGATTAATGATATAGTTTATAAATATAATATGGCATATAAAGATGATTAATGGCTTATAGATTTGACTAATGTATTAACTGACAATTATGACTATTATAATATTCTATGGATATGGTTATTGATATATCATGATAGAGGTAGTATTGATATAGTCCATTGGGTTGGTTTGTTGGTATGGCTTATTGATATGTCTTGTCAATATGGTTATAAATATGAGCACCATTCAAGTTCGGTAATTTATTATGATATTGATGATATGAGCAGCAATTCAAGTCCAGCTATTGATTATGATATTGATGATATGAGCACTGTTCAAGTTCTAAAATCAAAAGTTTCTTATGATGTGATATAGTATGGATGGATTTTTTTTCATGGAAGTACAATTGGTAGATTATGGTTATTCGGTTAATTATCTTCCTTGATTGTACCCTCCAGACTTATGGGGGCCTGCGGTGGGCTATTTACTTTTACACACTTATTGGCTTATGGGGGCCAATTTTGTAGATTTAATGGTATGTTCTTTATGTTATTATCTCGTATGCATTCATTTACTTATTTACAATGGTGTTGGAGATTATTTTTAGGTTTTCCCCTTGACCTTGATTTAGCTCATTTCATCTTGTATATTATCGTATTTATATCATGATTTAGCTCATGCGGCGATTGTGACTACAAGTGCCCGGGGTGTTAGTACTCATACTACACTTCTGTATCCTTTTTGGTGTAAAATACTAGTTGCCATCACTGATTTGATGATCATGCTGTGTTTGATTTTTGCGATAGAGTAAGCTCTCAGAGTCAAAATTTTCGTTTTTTCCTTTTGTCTATCTATACCTAGTCTTTTATTCTCAAAATAGATTGTATTTGACTATTTCAGAACTTATGGTGTATGTGTAATAGCTCTTGTACTGACTCTACCAGGACGTGAGATGGTTGTTATGTTTTATCTATCTCTTGGATTATATTATTGTATTGTTTTTACTAAAAGTCATGAATATACTAATTTTCAGCCTCTTGGGCCATTTTCCACCAATTAGCCCATTACTTATATCTCTGGGATAAGGTTTGGCTTACCTACTAGTGAAATATAGTAGGTGTCATCACGACTCATAAATCAGATTTTGACAACTATATATTATAATAAACACAAATATACTATAAATAAATTCAATTGAATATGAAAGAAGATTTTTTGTGAAGAGTAGAGAGGTAGAGAAGACAAATCTTATTAATAAAGTATAATAGAGGAGAAGTATGAAGATATAAGGAAACACATATCGAAACAAACCTTATATTGTGAAACAACTCGTTAGTAAGATTAAAATAAATCATGTGTTGATCTATGTGACCTCACTCAAAATGGAAGAAAATTGTGGGCAATGGATAAGCCTAATATTTCTCAGACTCCTCTAAGGTGGGAACGACATTTAGGAATCAGAGAATAAGGGGGAATCAAATTTTCTGACTTATATCTCTTGCTTTTTTTCACTGTAAAATACCAAGAACACTCATTGGTGTTTTCTTTTATAATATAGAATCTTTGTCATTAATGTACAAAATAAGTGTAATGGATCTTTAAGTATTTTCTATTCATGATTTATAGGTTTTATGATGCGGAATCTAGGTTGAGACTTCCTTCAAAAATTAAGGTTGAAAAGCATGTTCATTTTATCAAGATGAGCTAGTTTTGCGGACATGTTTTTATTCTTAATTCTTTCTTTCATTAATCTAAATTATGTGCAGTAACAAAATAAAATATGCATTTGATTGCATTCTTGTTGTGTTGTTGCTTAATGTTTTTCATCACAAGAACTCGTAGAAATATCCAAAGTATAAGTCATAAGGTGTAGTGTTGAAAAAGTTTTAATTTGTGGGCCAAGACCGCTACAGAAAGATTATGTTAAGAATCTGTCTTCTAGAATCTTCACATGATATAAATGGTTCTTATGGGTATTGATGTGTATTCAACATTCATAAACAAGACAAAGATCTTGCATTAACTCTCGTACGATATTTTTTTATTTCGAATTCTAGGTAGCTAGTTGATCATAGTAGCTTTATCAGATTTCTTTATGACATAGCATAAAAAAATAGTGAAACTTCATGAAATAGTGTAATTTTATGTTCCTTCTGGTTATTTTTCTCGGGATTACAAAAATCTTCTGATAGTACAACTATAAATACCTCTATACAAATTCAACGCTTACTTTTCATTCTTGTGATTTGGTTTCTCATTCTCAATGCAAACAAAGAAAACCATATCTATTTAACACCACACCATAGTGTATACAACTTATCTTTGGAACTGGTAAAAATAAATTTTTGGGTGATTATTGAATCAGTTCCTGATTTGGGTAATTTTATGCCTCTCAATTTATACATATGTTCATATTCTTTTTTTTATAATTTTTACTTATTAATAAATGTTGAAGTGCTTCATAGACTGAATTTATTGTCGGAGATTCACTTTTGTGTACTACTTTCTCAACACGCGTATTGTATGTTTATCCTAAGCTAATCCACACGAAAAATTTTGAGTTGTATAACTCATATAATTTTGTACTATATATTATAATAAACACAAATATATTTAAAATATACTCAGTTGGTTATGAAAGAAGAATTTTTGTAAGAGTAGAAAGATAGAAAAGATCATTCTTGTCAATAAAGTATAACAAAGGAGAAGTATGAAGATATGAGAGAACACATAAACAACCCTTATATTATGACATCACTCATGAGTGAGATTAAAATAAGTCATGTACCAATTAACGTGACCTCACTCATGACGAAAGCAAATTATGGGCTATGGATAAACCTAATATTGCTCAGACTCCTTTAAGAAGGGAACACCATCTAAGAACTAGAGAAGAAGGAGAAACCAAGTTTATTGATGTTTATCTCTAGCTTTCTTTCACTACTTATTTTACGGTAATACCAAGAACAATTATTGATGTATTTTTTTTATAAGATAGGATCCTAGGAACTAATGGGAAAAATAAATATCAAGGATATTTAAATATTATCTTGTCATGATTTATTGTTATTAAGAGTGTGTTGATTTTCTCAAGTTGAGCTTGCTTTGCAAAATGTTTTTCTATTCCTAATTATTTCTTGGATTATGTAAACTATGTTCAGCAATAATACAAAATACGTTTTTCATTTACATTCTTGTTATGTTGTTTCTAAATAGTCTTTCTTCCCAAGTACTTGTAGCAATATCCAGAGTATAACACATAAGTTGTAGTTTTCATTTGTAACCCGAGACTGCTACAGGAAGAATATGTTAAGATGTGTTGTGTTCCAAGACCTTCACATTATATAAATAGTTCTTATGATGGTATTGATGTGGATTCAACAATCATAACCCAAAATTAAGATCATTCATTAAGATTTAGCTCATGTACCACTTTTCTCGATTTGGAATTCGGCATAGATGTTTGTTCATCTGTAGCTGCATCAAATTTCCCTAGAAAATAGTGTAACTTTATGAAATATCAAAATTCATGCATTTTCTAGTTTTTTTCTCGGGATTATAAAAATTATATTACACTAGAGTATAAATACCTCAATAATAAAATTCAACTCCTATTTCACCTTTTTGTGATTTGGTTTCTCATATACAAGGACAACAAAGACAACCATATCTATTTCAAACTACTACATAGTTTGTGTTACAGCCTATCTTGGACACTGGTGAAAATAGTTGTATGGGTAATCATTAAATTAGTTACTAACATGGATAATTTTAAGATTTTTTAGTTTATATCTATATTCATGTTCTTTTCTTTTAATTTGTGCTTGTGTATATAGGTTGAAGTACTTGGTATACAAGATTTGTTTTCTAAGAAATATTGTTTTATAGATTCATTTCTATGTACTAATTTTTGGATACGTGTGTTGTACGTTTATTATATGCTAATCTACACAAATATTTTTAAATTATATAACTCACATCATTTAATATAATATGTTATAATAAACACAAATGTACCAAAAATATATTCAGTTGAACATAAAAGAAAATTTTTGAGAAGTGTAGAAAGGTGCAGAAGATCACTCTAATTAATAAAATACATCAAAGGAGAAATATGAGGAAACCGTAATAACCCTTATTTGTAAATTTTAAATTTTTCTTTGTTTTTACTATTTTGTCAATCTCCATAGTTGTTATATGTCAATTTTGAGATGTGAGGTCGATTGGCACATTTCTCAAAACATTTGAGAGTAATTTGAGTGAGTTTGAGGTTTTCAATAGCCTCGTGTAATGACTTGATTTTTAGTTGACTTTTGTGAAACATTTATTTGTGTGTAATTTGATCATTTTACCCTCTCCGTGATTACTTTGTGATATTTTTAGGGTGTGGAGATGATTGACATAGTTTTTAATGAATATTAATGTGATTTATGTGAAATTAATGTTTTTGGTGGTTATAAAGGCCTTATAGTTGACTTTAGTCAATGATTATTGATCTATGCATCAGATAGCAAAGCAGACAGCACCAATAGATCTGAAATGCCGATTTATGATTAGTAACATAGTTGGTGTAATTTTATGGATTTTATATTGCATTTCGATCCTCAGTTTAGAAAGTTATGAAATTGATTTTAGGGTCAACTTCATGAGAATAATATTTTAAAAAATATATGATATCATCATTGATTCCGGTGCATCGAATTTAGTCTAGTAGAATTATTTGTTTACATTCTTAGGATCTCAGATAAATTTCGAGGGATCCGAGGAGTCCACGTGCTGATGCTCCATCAGTTGGTGCAGCTACTTAAGCGACCCGCTGGACGCTTAAGAGACCTGGTTGTCACCAAAAAGTGTCACTTAAGAGAACTGGTTATCACCAACAAGTGTCGCTTAAGAGGCCTTGGGTCCGCTTAAGCGACATATGCAGTGTGTGTACGTGTCGATTATGTGACACTTGGTCGCTTAAGCGATGTCTGCTTAAGAGAGAAAGTGGTCGCATAAGCGATGCCTGTTATATATATATATATATATACATATATATATATATATCCCTCTTTTTCATCATTTTTTAAACTTGTAGCTTGGGATTTTAAGTGTTTAAGCTATTTCTTCCATTTTTAAGCTTTGGTAAGCTTCAAATCCCTATTTCAATTATTTTTCTTTGATTCTTATCATTTAAACCTTGTTATAACTGGAATTAAAAAGTGGAATTTGGTGATTTTGGCCCGAAAGTCCTAAACCCTCAAATTTAAACCATTTTTGCTGGGGTATTATCTCATGGGTTCCTTTAATCATGGGAAATATATATTGGACTAAGATTCCAATTTTACCCTTCTTTTCCATAAATTTGTTTCTAGGATCCATTTAAACCCCGACCTGCAAAGGGGAAATATGCATAATATGAGATTTCTTTTGACGCATAAATTCTATATTTGTATGTTTTAGTTGATTTTTGGTCGGTTCGTAAGGGAAAAACTCTGTGTTGAAGGCTTTTTGGATCAGTTTTCAGTATTCGAGGTAGGTTATGGCTTAACTTTTTTCAAATTGGACTGGGTAGTTAATATTGATATAAAAATTATGTTATGGGTATGCAAACCAATGATGAAAATGTTGTTGTTACTAGTTGTGCTCTTATGGGCGATAGTATTGTTGTTATTAACTGGCTTTGAGACATTATCTGTTATGTGAGATCGTGTGGTTCTTATATGATGATATTGTCCTGGTATTTGAATAATTTGTTCTTATTCATGGTGGAATTTTTCTAAATTGGTAATTATGTTGTATCATATGGAATATCATGGTATATCTTACTCTGTTGGTACGCGGATTATGTTGAATCATGGATGACTAGTGTATTGAGTGGATTTTGGGGCTTACGTTCTTGATACATTTGTTTGAATTGGAATTTCTCATTTGGTTTATTGTGAGCATTTCATTCTCATGTCATATTCATTCATGAAACATTGAGACCACTTTGGAAATACTAGAAACACTAGCTCGTGATATCTTTATAAACAGTATCTGAGGGATATGTCGGAGAGGATTTATGGATGTTGGTATTGAATATTGAATTGTATATAGGTTAACGAATCCCCCATAGGTCCTACATCAGTAGCATATCTTGGTAGGTGTATGCAGAGGTTATACGACAATCTCGTGCATCACATTATCATTATTATTTTCATTACATTTCATATATATTGTGCTTATTTTGTGTTGTATTATCGTTTTGATGTGATACCAGTCTATGTGTGCATCTATTTTCATAATTTTATGGGTTATATTTGTACTTGTGCTTCTTTCTTGTATTTATGTGTGGTATATGTCAATATTTTAGAATTATTAGTGGTGACGGTATAAGTTACTATTTGGGACATATTTTTACTGCAGATGACGTGTCCATAGTGTATATTTTGTATACTTAATTTTCTACTTTGCTCTATCAGCCTGTGAAATCTACTTAGTACTAGTGGACCATACTCACCCTTAATGCACCTTTTCGATGTAGATCTAGGTACGAGTTCACTGCATGGTTGCTGATTCAGGCAGTGCTTGGAGTCTTTTTGAAGTAACGGTTGACATATACATCCATAGTTGATCTTCTACCTATTCCTATCTATTTTGTGTCTTATTTTTTACTTTTAGAGATAGATTATGATTCTTTTGGAATATTATTGTATTTTTGACATTTGAGACGTATGCAGTAGTTCTTAAACAATGACACTAGGTTTTGGGATTTTCTTATGGTATTGTATTATGTATTTTCTGCTGTCATAGTTATTGTGTGGTTCAACTTCATTCTAGAAGCCTTACCATGGGTGTTGGTTTTGTTTCCTCATTTTATATTAGTTTGTTTGACAGGCATATGTTAACGCTCTAACTTACACTCAAATTAGGTAGAAGATGATCATTGTTAATATATTTACCCATGTAAGAGTCGAGGTCGAATCCACGAGGAGTGAAGACATAGAGTTCAAAACTTTCAAGTGCTGGTAGTTAACTAAGAGTTAACCTGTAGTACGGGATTAAACAACATTATAAATTAAATGGGGGAGAGGGGGTTTGCTTTGAATGATGTTAAACACAACAATAATTGAACCCTATTGTGAGCTTGAAGGATCGAAGAGTTTTACCAAATGGAGAAGAACCTTGGGGTTATGCAATCCTAGGTGGGAGTCATGTATTGTCAATAATTAATCAAAGTTTAGTTAAGATTTTGGGTAGGATAGATTTGGGAGTGTTGATGTTAATCTTTCAATGGAACACCAAATCTCCCAAGTGGGTTCTTTAGAACACCTCACAAGTGTATCAATTGTACCAGTCCACTACCTCAATTAACATACTTAAATTAAAATCAAATTCTCAATTAAACATGGAACAAAAGTAAAATCCATCACAATAAACTAATTAATTGAACAAATAATCAACACCCATGCATTATTCACCACCTAATCAAGCATAACCTTAAAAGAAAAATTTAGCTACTCATATATACCAAGATTAGTATTTAAGTCATCCATGGAAAGAAAAATAAATATAATCTCTAAGATTTAAATTCAATCAAAATCCAAAATCTCTCTTGGAAACACACCTACAAATTATTTTTAATCAATAATAGTGAATTTTTTCTCTAAAAACTCAGAAACAGGATGCTTGAAACATGAAGGGTTCTTCTTTTTCTATCTTGGAATTGAAACATGTGAAATTCCATCACTTTCCTTGCAAAATAACCCAACGTTCGCGATCACATCCTTTATCGTGATCACAACTCCCATGATCCTAGGGCATCAGCTCACGATCGCAATATATCTTCCTTCTTCAAACTATCGCGTTCGCGACCCTCGGAGTGCGATAGCAACACCTGAGGATCATATGTTGGACATGTCTTCAGCATTTGTCCCCTTTTTATCACTTTCTTTCCTTACCATCTTTCCCTTTACTCCTTTCTCATTGTATTTTCCTGTTAGATCACAAACACTGGAAATAAATATATTTTATAAAAAATTAATCTCATATATTCAATTAACTCACCATGGTGTGTAAGAAATGAGATACAAATAAGTGGCAAAGTTGTCACTCATCAACACCCCCTACTTAAAGACTTTGCTTGTCCTCAAGTAATACAACTTCACATTCAATGAGACTACTTAACTTTAAAGCTCACAATATTCAATCATATGGCCACCATGATTTTGAACTTGATTAGCACTAATAATTAGTCAACAATCATGAGAAATGCTAACTATACAACCCCCTCCCCCCAAAAAAAAACCAATGACCTTTTCAAAGGTGCAAAGGAATTTCAAGAATAATAAAACCACAACAACCAATTCTCAAAAAGTGACTCTCCATCGATAGGAAATCAAATATCCTCCTTAGCCCTGCTTTTGGAAGATGTCAGCTTCACCAATCTATCTTAGACTACATGCCTCCTCATGAAAGGAAGTCCCAAAACACCAAATTTTCAACATTCAACAAGGGAAAAATGTGTAAGCACTCATACTTACAAAGAATATCTAAGTGCACACAAGTATCATACCATATGCTTCCCTTTACTTTAGATTTCTACTAACTAAAAAACACTTAGTTGGAGGTCCCAAAGGGCTATTTTTAATCTTATAATTCAGGCTAGGGGAAGGGTGGGATAAGCATTTGGAGTAAATATGACTACACCCTCCATGAACTCCACATAACACTAATTAGATAAAACTTGGATCATTGACCACTTCATTTATTTCTAAATCACACATATGTCTACCTTTTTCACTTTAGATCACCCATCTTTGAAAGCATTATCTTTTCATTTCTTTCTTTACTGCAATCATATGTTTTTTCTTTCTTGTGTTTCTTTCTTTTTTTCCATCATTAATTTTATTTTAGGCACTCATTTAAAAGATTGTGGCATAATATTACCTCTTTCAAGATCCACCACCCCCAATTTAGGCTTTTAGTCTCAAGTTGGCACTTTCAAGTTCAAGGAGGGTAGAGTTCCAAAGTGGGATAAATTTCAAATGGTTCGAGTCTTGTAACATGATTTCCAAAGAAAGGTCAATAGGCTCAAAATAGTTGACTAGGGATACCATTCACGTATGGGTAAGCTTATTAGGATAAAGTTATTTCCAACAATCACAAAGATGACCTAAGATCATTTCCAACCGTGCACAACTAAGAATAGCTTTGAAAGATCAACGGGGCAAGTTCTAGATGACACAAGTAAGCACAAGAATCATTTAACTAATGTGCACCACATATGGTATGCAAACTATTCTAGAAGGATCGATTGCATTTCCTACTTAAGAACAAAAGGATATATTTATCAAGCACCAAGCAAGCCACCATCTCACATTTATGATCTAATGAGAGCAATACTTATGGATACTCTGACTTCACCATAAATGCCATGTCAATCCCAAATCATAATGCCACGGTACTCAAGCTTCCCCTACATCTATGACTCCAACACCTCAGCTTAATGATTTCCCTTAAGAATATTTTCACTCAATATATCACAGGGAAAGGATCATCCAACATCACTATCAAAAAGAAAAATAAAAATCTGAAAATAAAAAATAACTAATCCACAGAATCACTAAAAAACATAGGAGATAAGGATACCTAATATAACAACCAAGTCATCAAATCATCAAAATAATACAAATAACCCCAAACATCCGTAACAAATAAGAATTAAATCATCCAAATATAATAGACCGAGTCAAAAATATAGAATACAAATAAAAGGGCACCCCTAACTAAAAAATTGCAGTAACCTCATCATGTTATGCCATCACTCTTTATCTCCTTCTCTGCATTATCAGAATCCGGCTCCTCAACTCAAACCATCAAGCTAGAATATCTGCTCTCTGAGAGGAAAATCTCTTTCTTGATTTCAGGAGTTTCCACAAACCCTTCACGCCTTTCACGTTCGGGTGAAAAACTTGTCTCACTTCTTTTACCTCCTCTTCATTTTCATATAAGATTCCTTCAGCTTATGATATGATTTGACCAAGGATGTGTAGGCCTTCTCTATCTTTGATATGGTGGCTCTTTGCACTTTTTGATCATCTAGGAGACTGTCATAGTCACTTTTAGGAGACATAGGAGGAGCGACCTGTGGGAGACTTACCATCACAATACATAATTTGGACACCAAATCCGAAACTATCCTCATCTGACTAGATATCTTCTCAAATGGCCCTGCTGAGGATGGCCTGCAATAATCGAGATTAGCATCCACTTACTTACTGAAATCAATCTTTATCATATTATTTTTTGAAGCTACACCTTCACCATATATCTTTAATGGGTAAATTAGTGTCCTTGCAGATATCTAGTTCTCCTATAAATATTCCTTATCTTTAACCCTCTTGCATAGTTTAGTGATCAGAGATAGAAGCATTATCATGGGACCACCTCAATTTTTATAATTCCTTAACTCTGCAATAACAAAGAGACCAACATTAAAGAAAATATTGTCTAAGATGCAAGCTACCATCTGGACCTGAATGATAGTGATGTTTGTCATGTTTGTTCTTAGGGACACGGCTACAGATAATTGTCAACAAAATCCATGCTTTGATTATGAACTCATTCAATGTGATCCCTATTTTTGTAGAGTCCCATAGGACTTCTCTTCCTGGGCACAACTAGAAAGATAACCAACTCTCTAGAGGATAATCTTTTCCATCAAACTCCCTTGGGTCAGAATTTGACAACCCATATAACTTATTGATCACCTCGTATCTAAAGTTTACAACCTTGCTCGGAATCCGTATGACTGGGTTGGATAGACTTATGACTTTGAGGTTTGCATAACACTCTCGCACCCATAGTTCATTGTATGGCTCTGAAGCAAAACATCTCTAACCCATTACTTGTAATCTTTGATAGAAGGTCGAGAGTTTCTCAGGTATATGCTACAATGAAATGCCCACTCAGTGAGTAGTTTCTTTACCAGATCCTTATAGTATGTGGTTTGATAGTTAGTTATAAGAAAGTAGGTTTGGTTGAATTCTATCATGCTTAGCTTCTTGGAAATCTGAAAAAACAACACACAAGCACTAACCATCAAGACCATCATGAGAAAACAATGCTATGCAATTGACTGAAGCTAAAGAAATAGCTCAAGGTTCATATTAGGGCTAAAAAATAGAAATGTAGGATTTTGGGCAAACCTACAGACAGGCCTCAGGTGTTGTGATCACACTTTCCTAAGTGGCGATCTTAATATCTAAAGGCTTTGTATACAGGCCTCAGGTGTTGTGATCGCAATCAGATGGGTCGCGATTGTGATAACAGAGGACTTTGTCAGGCAGGTCTTAGGTGTTGCAATTGCGAACTGTTGATTCATTATCGCGACATCTAACACTTCATCATCCCCAGGTCTTCCAACTACAAATTTGTAATTTTTTCAACAATCAAGATCATTCAAGATGCATAACACAAAGAACAGGAATGACATTTTATAAAAACTCAAACATGACCTCTAAATCATAAGAAAACTATCAAAAATTTCATCTGGGCATATAACAAAACACTTAATGTGCACCTTAAATTATCACTTATTTTGAATCACAATCAGGTACTCAAGACCTCCCTAATGATGTGCACACCAAAAACAACATCAACCATATAAGATAACCTTAATTTACCCACTAATTAACCCAAGAAACCACTATCCAAAGTTTAGGCCTTAATCATGCATCTAAGGATCAAATTTAAGCATTAAAGAGGAGATTTGAAAGACATACCTAATGTTTATAAGTAAATAAGGTTGATTATCACTTTTAAAACCATTGGAAATGATAAAATTTGATGGATTTTGAGTATTTAAAGAAGAGTGTGCGGTGGAACTATTTTGGAGAAGGTTTTTATTTTATAACTGGTTTAATTGCGATCTCGATCAACCTTGTTGATTACGATACCTTAGTCTACGTTGGGTAGACCTAAGCCTCTGGATTACAATTGCGATCTAAGTGTTGTTCTCACTATAATAGAGACCAGGTTCAATTCCCCTACTTTTTAGCTAAGGCATGTCTAAACTTAATTCCACCCGACTTTTTGTCGACTCACCTAGTCAAATCACTTTCAAAGTGAAAAGATTATATGGATTAATCAAAACTAAAACAAAAACTAAGCTAACAATCTAAAAGTCAAAGGATGTGTGCCATGTTTGTGGCAATCCATCCAATGATTTATTTAACATTGTGGCACGACGTCTAATTAGGTTCAATTTGGATATTTGAATTTCAATTACCCAAGATCCACCTTCATAGCATTGGTAACTTCCTCATCCACCATATTAATCATTGACATAACTTTCAACTCTATCGGTTGTTTCTTAGTCTGGCACATACTGAAGGAGGCTTCTTTATTATTTTTGTAGATCTTTATCTCTCCATATTCAATATCAATTAAGGCTCTTTTCATGGCTAATAATTTCCTACCAATAATGATTGGTATCTCATAATCAATTTCACAATTGAGAATTAAAAAATTAGTTGGAAGGATAAATCGGTCAGCCTTTACCAATACATCATATAATACACCCACCGCCTTCTTGAATGAACGATCAGCCATTAAAAGTCTTATGGTAGAGGGAATAGGATTACCTAATCTCAACTTTCAAAACACATCATATATAATCAAGTTAATACTTGCTCTAAATCACACAACGTATTTCTAAATTTTTACACCCCAATAGTGCAAGGAATGGTGAATGCACACAGGTCTTCTTTCTTCACTTCCATTATGTTTGACATTATAGAAAATCAACTATAAGTTACCTTAATAGTTTCACAATCCATAAGTTGCTTCTTTGAGAGTAAGTTTTTCATAAATTTAGCATACCTCGGTATCTCTTGAAAAGCTTTTAATAATGAAATATTTATTGATAGGTTGGTAAACTTTGCAAGTAATTTATTGATATTTGTATAGTCTTATTTTTTCTTAAACCTTTGTAGAAATGATGGATAAATATTGGTTGATGAAAATAAAAAAAGTTGAGATTCATCCACTTTTGGCACATCACCATCGATCACTTTAGGAGTTTCCTCATTTTCCTCTTTTTCTTCAACTACCATCAATTTCTCAATAGTTGTTTAATTGAAATTTGGAGCATCCTCACTTGTCTTTACTGGCCACTTTTTTTCAACTTGATTGTTCATTATGTGTATTTTTAGAATTCTCATCGATCTCAACCAAATCTTTACCAAGAGTTCGGCCATTTCTAGTGACGATGGACATCACATGAGTATTATTTTTATGATTTACCATTGTATCACTAGGAAAACCTCCTTTTGTCCTAGAATTGAATTGATTTGAGATTTAGCCCCCTTGTTTTTCTAATTACTCGATGGAGGACAAATGAGAGGCCACCATTTGTCATAGTTGAGAGAAGTCACATTTTATCTCCCTTACCGTTTTGTCGGTGCCTTCTGCATGCATTAAAATCCTTACCAAGACTCTTCATTCTTGAATTTGTCTAAAGAAATGGAGCTGGACTCCTCTTTGGTCCTATTATGAGGGGGGATATTTAATGGTCATAGTCTCTATTTCGAATCCCGATCTTGATCATGGTCTCTGTCCCTTCAATATTTATCTTGGTCTCGATTGTTCCAACCTTGATTCCTACTTTTCCTTGGATAGATAGGAGGGGAAACCCCAAAATGGTTCAACCAGAATCGAATATCCTCATCAAGGCTCTCCTTTTCTTCATCATCATAAGCCCTAGTACTCTTGGAATATCCCCTATAACATGTTTGGTAAGAAAGTCAAGTTGTGTCATCACCTTTTCCATATTCTCCTCCCTTTCCTCATGTTTCTTATTGTTCACTTTGCTTACAAAAGATGTTGTGAGGGACCTATTGTGCGCAAGCGCACATGTAAGATGCATTCTCACCAATTAGTAAAGTGGAATTTTACAAGCCAAGTATCGATCCCTTAGAGACTTGTGTTGACAACTATCTAATTCTAGTTCACTATTGAGATTAAATTAGTGCATATGTAACCACGAGAGTTTGAGAGTTACAACTAAAAGTAAAGTAAACAATGTAGAAAAGTAAAGGTTATAGGACATTCAATAGGAGTAAACCAGGGTTAAGGCTCTATAAACAATCATAATATGCTATTAAACTTCATTGGCTATGTTACTTATCTTGGTTGTTGATTCACGGGGTTTATATTATGGCTATGGTCTTCTAAGCCTCAAGTCACCTATCTAACTTAACCCCACAACTACATTGTTGAGCGAGGATGTGAGGAAAAAGTTAAATGCATTCATATTTCATCCCGTAAGTGAACCAAATAGGTCATTTAGGTATATTCCTATCCTAAATACAAATTATAACTTCATTCTGAAGAATATTACAATCCTATTATACTTACCCCACGTTCTATCCTCTTATTCAATCTTTAGAGCTCACAAGATGACAATGGATGTATTATAAGGGTTTTAAATCCATAAAATAGTAATAAAAAGATAAATAAAAAACAAATGATAAATAACCAAAACCAAATCAATTCATATCAATAGAACTTATGTTCTTAGCCTTAACCCCGAAAAAGGGATTTTAGCCGCTCATGGACATAACCGTAATCACAATAATAGAATACATGTTAAAATCCATAAACAAACTAAATTAAAGGAATAAAACCCTATTTGAAATGTTATACAGCCTCCATAAACATATCAAGGTCGTCCAAGGTGTGCAACATAATGTTTAAGGGTCCTATTTATAGGAGGACAAAGATGCCGATATTAACATACCACCGCGCCGCAGACCGTATTGTGGTGCCTAAAGTCTATGACATGATAAAATCGCTGAAATAAAAGGGAACTGGTCCCCTAGGAATCTCCTAATTCTATGTCATGTACCATAATGTGGTGGCTAATGACCCCAAATCTTCCATTTTCACATCAAGTCATGTCCCGTGATTTTGTCCATCCATTTCAAGCCTTGTGGTGATTTTTATGCTCGATATAAAGCTTGTGTATCATCAATATATCATAATAATCAGCTCAAAAAGAATCCTATATCATGAAACACAATGAATTAGAGCTCTAAACAACACATAATACAAAACGGTGAACAAGAAACTTAAGTTGAGAACTAGTTTTGCACTTTTGATCTTTAACTTGGTGTTTTGACTCTTATCTTGATTAAATGAACCCTAAACGCTGTAATAAAGTTTTTACAGACACAATTATACAATAATACCATTAGTAACACATTATGCCCACTAGAATCCATCGAGATCATCTTGAACAATACATAGCTCAAGCTAGTAACACTAGTTTTCTTGTCTGAACTCTAAGTGACCAATTTAATTCCAAACTTATTTGATATGCACCTTAAATATTGTTATCAAGTAGTTTAACACATATATGATCAATTATATCATTATTAAAACATTAAGCACACTAGAAGTCCTCAAAACAAGGCTACATAAGCTCGAATAACAACACTAATGTGCATAAATCCACCTGAGATCACAACCCCACACTTAAAGCCATGTTCTTCCTAAAACAACTCTTTACTCTAGGAATCATAATCAGAGAAGACTTTAAAATTAAATAACAAGCAAGACACTCAATATAGTACTATAATGACTCCACAACTTTCAATTTTTTACATTAAGCATGTTATCCACACAATTGAAAGCTCAAGAACACTATCCAAAATATCCTAGCCTCAATAATTGACTTACTAAGTTGGAAAACTCATACATATTGCTCAATCAGGACATCATACAAATCACCCAACTATCATCAAAAATGTTCCCTTACCACAAGAGATTTACCCACACCCACTCAAATAGATATAATTTATTAAAAACTGGGTATAAGAATCAAATTATGCTCACTCTCATAAAGAATTCACAAGTTAAACATGATGAACCATAGGCTTGCCCTTAGTGTAATACTCCACTAATATCAGAATACTGAAGCTTAGGATCAAATAGGTCTGTAAGGATTTTAATATAAGCTAAGGGATGGGTAGGAACTATCTTTCCTAAGCGCTTTAATACATCACACTTTTCACTCAATTCACCTCTAACAACCAATTTCCACCACTTTAATCTACCCATATTTTTTTTTGCCCCATCTCATTACGCTCACACACATATAATATAGAAGGGAGGATTTTCTATTAATTCATGATTCAATTTTTAGCACCAATTAATTTCACTCCCAACCACGACACATCAATTATACACACCAAGAATAATTAATTTGGGGCTTCAATTTCATCTTTCTCCTTCCTCAATTTCCAACGCCTTAACCAACTAAATTTTACTCTAAAATTCTTATGAGCTACGGATCAAATTAAGGTCAATCAAAGAAGGGGATACAAGCTATATATGAGGCTGCCAAAGAAAGTAAGCTAAAGGATCAACAGGGCTAACTAATACTATGCACAAGGGTAGGTAAAAGAGGGCATGAAACATGGCTATCAAAGAAATGCCTATATTATCTCCTAAATCGACACTCTTTATTTCGCTTTACATACGCATTAGGCAAGTTCTATACATCATATACAAAAAGAATGCAAATCAACCTCACACATACCTGGCACATGCTGACTAAAGAAGGATCATAATAGACTCCCAACCTAATAATAACATGAATTCAAGATTAAGCCAACAATGTACAAGATTCATAATTATGATCCTGAGAGTCTCACAAGTAGTCATTCACACAGCCAATATGCTTTTACAACCAAAACACTTGCATCATACAATCACACATAGCACCAATAAGAATATCTCACTTATGCTACACAAAAAAAATTAAATTTACTCCTAAAAAGAAAAAGAATTTGGGTTCAAGGGGTGCCCCCATAGAAAAGAATCAAAAAGAACAACCACGGGGTGGGTAAATTGTGTACATACTAGACTGACCTAAAAAGAGAAAATCCTTTTGTATTTTTTTCAAATTTACCCAAAGTCTATGAAACAACTAGGACTCAAGACCCTATAGTATCACTTCACCCAAAAAATAATGGGAATTTCCCTACCCCGCACTTAAAAATCTACTTTGTCCCCAAAGTATACTTATAGTAGAGATAAAAATGCTCCCTAAAACCTCTAGTCCTAGATAGTAGCATCTTTATACATCAAAAGGGTTTGGGAACACTACACTTCATCTTTGCCATGCTCCTCAACTCAGGTTTCTAGTACTCAGACATCCCATACACCTGTGACTCAACAAAAACAAAAACTACGTGAAATAAAAACAAAAATACTGAAAAACTAAACCTTTCTTAACTTGTGTTTCCTCCCAATCAATGCCTGATTTTGTGTCCTGGCATAACCCAACATTATACTTAGCCATTTTCCTTCATCCTCTTTCTCCTCCTTAAAGGTTATCTTCTAATTTATTTCTAACCTCTTAGTGTAAACTCTACAGGTAAACAACATTCTCAACAATAACCTTTTCAGGATCATGAATCAACATTACTTCAGGATTAGGTATGGACAGCTTAATTAGAAAGTTTGAAGAGGTCTTTAGTTAATTGGTCTTAACCACCCCGTACTCAACCACTTCCTTCACAATAATCATGGATAAATATTTATAGTGTGATAATGTGTTGAGTGGTTTGTAATCTTAAATACCATATCTTTATCATCAAACCTCATTGTAAGCATGCCCTCTCTCACTTCTATCAATGCTCCTCTTGTCGCCAAGAATGAATGTCCCAAGATAATCAGAACACTGTTATCTACCTTATAATCCAAAATAATTTAGTAGGTATAATAAACTTACCAACCTTGATAAGAACATCCTCAATATTTCCTTCAGGATGGACTATAGTCTGGTCTGCCATTTGGAGTAGCACAGAGCACGGTCTTAGCTTTCCTAAACCTAAGGTGTTGAACATTGATAAGGCTATCAAATTGATACATTCCCTTAAATTACACTATGCATGGACCACCTCACTTCTACCAATTTTAATAGGGAGAGTGAACCTCCTAGGGTCCTTAAGCTTTTTGGGCATCTTCTGCATCACTACAAAGATGTACTCCTTAATGAGTGCTACTGTCTAAACATCTTGTAGCATAATTTTATTAGTTACCATGTCCTTTAATTACTTATAATCCTTGGGTATTCCCTACAAAATATCTAAAAGAAGAAGGTTAATCTAAAGTTTTCTGAACGTGTTAAAGACTTTCTTAAAGTATGCATCTTCTTTTGCTTTTCTCAGTTGCTGTGGAAATAGTAGTGGTGGTCCCTTCTTCTAGACAACTATTTTTTTAGGTGCTCAGACTTCCCCAAATAATTAGCAACTTTATTTGCAAATGATTAAGAAATCAACTCTCCACCTACCTTCTTATTTGTCTTTGGAGGTCTGTCATTTAAATCCTTACCACCCCTCAAAGTGATTTTTGTTATTTTTTTAGGTGGTTCATTGTCACTTGAAAAATTACCTTGAGGCCTAGTATTTTGTGCCTACTATATTTGCCTTAGCTGATACTCCAACTACTTATAAAGTACTTGTTGATTTTGAGCTCAACAACCATCTATTCTTGGGTGGTGATGATCTTCTTTAACATGTCCTCTATGTTAGTGGCCTATGTGTTTTGCTGCTATTGAATTTTCTGATTATTATTCCATAAATAATTTGGTGCTTGAGTCTTTCACTTTTGGTTATAGGCATTACCATAATTTGTCTTTTAAGCATTGCCAATAAAATTGACTGACTCGGAATTTGCACCATATATATCTACA
The DNA here is from genome assembly GCF_002878395.1 of Capsicum annuum. NCBI lineage: Eukaryota > Viridiplantae > Streptophyta > Magnoliopsida > Solanales > Solanaceae > Capsicum > Capsicum annuum. The sequence goes on along the minus strand of NC_061117.1, from coordinate 70,039,526 downwards.
GAATGGCCACTATTGCCACAAACCTCACACCAACTTGTAGTCTACTGCACTGCATTCACCTAATCCCGAGACTGTTGCACACCTAACTTGCTGAAATATGTCTTTATTTGGTTCTATAAAGCCGATAGTTGGGAGTCTAAGACTGCAATACTATCAACTTTAAGCATGCCCACAGCCTTTGATTCGGCTAAATATTTGTATTTGATTCTACAAGAGTCAACTTTAAATACGTATAAGTTTTTATATATGTGGAATTTTTCATATGAAGACCCACTAAATGATAGAAATTGAATTACATTTCCAATGATACCAATTTTCCCTTAATCCATTGCCCGATCAAATAGTTATGACCAATTTTATGAGAAATATTAAGCCTACATGATAAGCCCACAACACGATGGTCTCTTTCCGAAATAAGGTGTATAGTGTGTTGGTCTTTCCCATGAATCCGAGCTTTTTCTCTTAAGAACACAAGGATTCAACCTTTAATTTCAAGATTTATTCAAGAATCCATTCGTTTTAGGTATGTGGGGTATTCATCATTGGGTCCCTTCCTCCATTGAGCCCAACAAGCCTTCTCTTCGATTAAAATATGGGTTTTTCCTTTACCATAGAGTTTCATATGTTCCAGATCGGTTTAATTTATGCTTTCCTTAGTGATTCGAACTCAATTTATGTCCAGGTATGATCCCATGAAAAGTTAGGTTGTTTCATGCTTTAAGTTTCAGTTTCCCATATCATAATCAAGTGAATTTTGTGTTAAATCCCTAAATTATGAATTTAGTCATCTAATCATGTTTTTCCCATGTTTAACATATTCCCATATTGAAATTCATTCTTTTCACCTATTTGTTGGAATGTGTTATGTTTTGAGTCTTTGAACTATGCTTCTATACCACTATTTTAAGCTTCATTATTGCATTCCTGTAATCATTGCTGGAGGGTTATGAACACATGATACCCTTTTGTTATTAAATGTCTTTATTTTCAAGTCACAAGTCTGTCTTATCATGTCTTCATTATTATATTCAGATTACCATGTTTATGAGAAATTATCACTACAACATCATGTCATTTTATACCCATAATAATACCAGTGTCATTCAGTTGGGAGTAGGATTAAGCACTGAGCGAACCTAGGAATGGGGGCTTACCTATCAATTAGGACTGGGTCCATAGTAGCAGTCCTTAAGTTCAGCCAGCGTAGGATTATGAGATGTCACCCGCCAATTTAGGACTGACACTTTCTGAGGGGTCACCCACCAGTTTAGGACTGACTCCCTAAGTCTTTCAGGACTTCAGATTAATGGATCCATATAGCCATGTGTTAGTACCTATGGTACAGTACTGATACCCTTCCAACTGGGGTTACAAGTTAGACCCCGATTAACTCAAATTAGGGCATGTCGGTTACATGATATCTCCTATATTTTTAGTTAGTGTTCAATGTAACCTAGCTCATGTTTTCTTAACCGATCGTACAAATTTTTTATTATTCAGTTATGTAGAATTCAGTTCTTCAGATTTCAGCTTTATTTCAAAAATATGTTTATGCTTGTGTTGCATTCTCAGATATTACATTTTCATGCTTTCATGATTTGTTACCTCTTTCATTTTAGTCAGTCCTTATCTCACATACCAGTATATTAAAAGTATTGATCGCATACCTTTTTTTTGCCATTTTTCTTATAATATAGATTCGGACGCTCTATTTATCGATCGTCGAAGATAGCTCAGTATTACTCAGCAGCAGTAGTGGTGAGTCCTCATCCATTGAGGCATGTTATGTTTTTATAGTTATTTAAGTATTCCCTTATGTTCACTTAGTTGGAGTTATTCCTTATGATGTTTATAGGCTTTCAGAAAGTCAATCAGTAAACAGTTGTTCAATTTTCAATTATCAGTTGTTATAGATATTTCAGACTTGTCATTTACATATATTTATTATTAATTTTTTTTGTATTTATCAGCTTATCTTTTGCATATGTTAAATCAGTGTCATTCAATTTAGTGCTGGTTACTTGTGACTGTAAGCACCGTTATCGCACTAGGGGTAGCCTTAAGTCATGATAGGCTCAGTTTTGGGACCCTTGTCTCATGTAGCATTAGCATGTGTTCTAGACATCTAAGAAAGAGTGAAATCAAAGGGATGTTCTATAATCCAACTCAGACTCTTAGTACGATATGAGTGAAAGAAGTGATAAACTCCTAAGATTGTCCCATAGCCTCCCGAAGATAGGAAATGGACATCATCGTTCTGATCTGCAGGACTCTTCTAGATATTTTCTCTTACACTAACAATACCGCTATAACCTAGGATTTGATATCAATTTGTCATGATCCAATTTACAAGTCATGATGGCACCTACTCTACCTCGCCAGTAGCTAACCCAAACCATAAGTCGGATCTAAATGCAATGGGATAACTTGGAGGAAATTTCCCAAACTTAGGTGAAAATGAATAATACACTTATAAATAAGCAAAGAAGTCTATATAGATAAAACAATCAATACAAGATACCATCCAACGACCTGGTAGAGCCAGTACAAGTGTATCTAACATTAGAAATACAACCCAAATATTTTGAGTAGTCAATACATATATCTTAAAACAAAGACTGAATATAGATAGATAAAAGGAATTGGCTGACTCAAACTCCAAGCGCTCACCCTATATTTGGATATCATGATCGCATGAATATGAATCAATGATGGTAAGTACTAGTCAGATCTATACCAAAAAGGTACAGAAGTGTAGTATGAGTACCAAAACAATGGGTACTCAGTAGGCATCATCGAACGATAAAGCTAAATCATTATATAAGTATGATAAAATAAAAGATAACGTAACTAAGTTAAAGTATAGACAAACCTGAAGTAGATCCAACATCGTTGTCAATAGACAAGTAAACAAATAAAAAAAAACATAATATGTAAAGCATCAACACATACAGTCATAACTATAAAATTAGCTCCCATACGCCAATTAGTGCGGAAAAGTAAATAACTCATCACAGACTCCCATATGCCTGGAAAGTACACTCAAAGATAGAATAAAGTAACCATTCATCACTACTAATTAACTATCTCAATATTTAACCATCATTCCAAAATTTACCAACATATAACAACCTTACATCATTTATACACTAGTCTGTTACTCAACGACCCATCTCTTATCGCTAATTCAATTATTGGCTAGTTATTATATATCCGCTAATCATCATTTATCCACTAGAGAATATTGATTTTATGCCACATTATAACTATTTTCTTATTTTCCAACTTACGCAAATTGCAACTTTCAATTTCACACCCTAATATTGTTAATCATAATAAATACATCATCATAAGCATAATATGCATATCGAGACTCGAACCGATAAATATAATCAATAACTGAACTTGAATCAAAAAATAATTAATAGTTGAACTTAAACTGATAATTATAATCAATAATAAAACTTGAACAGTAAATAATCAATAGCCGAACTTGAACTGGTAAATAAATCAATGGTGCTATAATCATCCACCAAACATGAATCAATTATATATATAATCAATAACATAATCATTTTTAGGATATAAACTGGATATATATACATACATATATGTATATCATCAATAGCATAAATAATAGAAAAATCAATAGGCGTCAACCCTTATATAAGATAATATAACCATTATGTAACAAGATTTCTCAATATTGCCTTAATACACATTTCCAATAGTCTAATAAGCATAAAAGTTTCACAAAAACTAAACATGTTTCATAGCCTAAAATGGGTTAAGAGTCCACTTCTAATCCTGGAGTTCTATTTTAAGAAAAATCTACCTGAACTAGGCTTAAGGTATCTAAATTTACTTTTAAATACTAAACAACACAGAATTAGTCCTAAGGTAGAGATCCTTCCCAAACACATTAACTAAGTCCAATGCAAACTAAGGAAACCTTCATTACTATAACGAACTAAGGATAACTTACCTAAGCATGAGTAAATATATCATTTTACTTAATCTTGAGCAATATAAGGCATTCTCAAGCTAAACATGATTAATGAGGCCTACTTTACCTAAGGCATAAGGAACAACTCAAGTATTTCAACTCTATAATTACAAGATAGCCTAAATGCTCCAACTAACCCAAGTCTTGCATTTCATCAATAAAACATTTAAAACACATCCCAAATCTAACATAATATCAAAATAATACTATTAGATATCTCAATCTACAATTGATAAATCTAGCCTACCTCAACGCCGAAGAAAGCTCAATGAATAACTGAACCATTACATTTCCCTCTCGAGAAGCCTCCCCAATATGCGAAGATATAAAAAATGTATTCTACTCATAAATATGAGAATAAAAGTACCCATATAGAACCATTGTGCTTTGTGTCCAATAATTACATCAAAACCCCCATATGGATCCCACTTATAGAAATCACATTTCCAAAACCAATTTAATATAATATCAAGCTCAAGAAATCATTACCCTCAATAATGGGTGAAAATTAAGATAAATTAGGTCTAAATAAAGTAATAAGGATTTTGGGGTTTTGAGCAATAAATCATGAAATTTCACCAAGAAAAGAATGAATTCTTACATTGAATAGGAAGATAATTGCCACAATAAATTTTAATCTAGCTTTTCATTCACCAAAAAGCTTTAATTCTAAGTTCTCACGTTATTTAGGGTTTATATCTATCAAGGAAGTGATGAAGAATGACCAAAATTATGGAAATGGGGTCATTTTATTCCCAGTCTAGGTCCTTGGCAGTCGCTATCGCGACCTAAAGCTCCACGTAGTATCTCTTGTCTTCCAATTGAGTAGTGATCATAAAACTCCTTAAAAGTAGTGGTATATCCTCTACAGAGTGAGTTAAGATCATAGTCCAAAGAGCCGATATCGCAGTGCACCAACAAAAAGCAATGGACTTGGATTTTCTAAGTCCACGCCAAGCCGTTGGGATTTATCCAAAATTATGTATATGGAATCAAACTATGTAATCACACTAAATTCGACATTTAAAACTCAATAGTGAAATCATATTTTTTATATGAGGTTGTTTTGACCAAATGTGTGTCTCATACCCATATTTCATTTTCTTAACCTTCTGACCAATAGGTAAAAATAAGCCCGGGTTTATTAAGACCCAAACCAAAGGTCTACCTAGTCTAAAATCAATATTCCAAAACTGATATTGCAGTAGAATTTACATACAAGATTGTTTCACTAATGTTTATGCTTGGTGGCTATTTGGAACTAGTGAGGACTTCAAAATAGAGAATTAGCTCTAAAAACCAAATGAACTACTCAGTAACCTAACTATTAGTTCTGAAAAGGCATAAATGAATTAGGGTGGCTTTGAAAAATCTATAATGGTGAAAATAAGCAATAATATGGAAAATGACCTAAGGGTCATAACACAAAGAGGGTACTCCATCAGGTTAAGTTTAAAGGTCACATTTCTTAATCCAGAGATTATAGAGGTTTTGTGGGTATCAAGGTAGGCCTCTGTAGTTATCTTTGTAGATTTTAGATAGTGGGTCGTCTAGTTCAATAGCATTGGATGGTCGTTCTATCTAAGACACACCTCCTCGTATTGAGTTGGGTCATAGAGATTGCTATGTGTATGATGAGGTTTGACATTTGACTAAGGACTGTCTTTACCATGTCTTAAGAGCTACTCTTATTTTAGTTGTGAGAGTTAGAGATACTACTAGAAGTGTGTAAGGTAGAGGCAGTGGTGCGCGTGTTAGTGGTCATTAGGCTACTCATTCAGGTGGTGGTCGTGGATAGTACTATGCTATACCTGTCATACCAGAGGTAGAGGCTTATGACACTATTATCACAGGTATCATCCCTATTTGTTTAGATCTTAATCTATGTTATTTGAAGCTAAATTAACTTTTTTATATGTCTCTGCAGATTTTGATTCTGCTAGTAAACCTCTCACCATGCCTATCCATGTATCAACCTCTATAGGAAACACTTTAATGGTGGATCAGGAGCATTAATCATATGTTGTTACTTTTTCTATGACTGAGACTTGGGTAAATTATCTTGTTTTAGATATGGTAGATTTCTACATCATCTTGGGTATTTATGGGTTAGCCCTTTACCATATTGTCCTAGACTTTTATGCTAACATTATGCCTTTAGCTTCATCGGATTTGCCAGGGATACCGTAGAAGGGCACACATTATTTAAGTCCAAAGAGAGCTATATATTTTCTTTAGGCTTGTCGTTTGGTAAAGACGGTATGTTTATATTATTTGGGTAATATTCATAATACTAGTGTTGTTTTACCTCTTTCCTTGGATTCTATTTATACTGGCTATGAATTCCTTGATGTGTTCCCTATGGATTTACCTGGTATGCCTCCAGATCATGATATTTACTTTGCCATTGATATTGATTCTGACAACAAGCCCATGTTTGTTCCTCATTATAGGATTGCCCCAATAGAGTTGAAGGAATTAAAGGATCATGTAAGACCGGTAAATTTCAATTATTTTATTTTTGGCTTTCCTGTGTTCGTAGTATCGATTTTTGACTTGAATTGTATTTAGGGGTATTAAAAGGGTAATTTGGGAAACTTTGAATATTTTTGAAAAGGGTTCAGGTCTAGTTTGGAACTCAGAGGCAGTGTGCCTCCATGTTACCGCCATGTTACTGAGGTTACCCTCCATGATTTTATGTGGCATGGAGGATAACCTCCATGATAAGGTCATGCCATTTCAAGGCATTATTATCATCCAGTAGAATTTTTTCACTGAAAGGTTTGGGGCTTTGGGTATTTTCCTTTTTCTATGACTTATAAATATAAACGAGACCCTTTTTCTTCAGCTTTCAAATATCAAACTCTACTTTATTAATCTTTAACTCTCCAACCAAAAAATTTTAAGGGTTTTACTGTACATTCATCATCTGGGATCTAACCTTTAAATTGATTTCAAATTTTTGTGTGTTTAAGGCATTTTTCTCTTCCCCAATCCTTAATTTTTACATTGTGGAAGTACTATGGATTTCTACGTAATTTAAATTGTGGGTTTTGAAATTGGGTTGAAGGTTCTTGGTAATTTTTGATTAAATTACTTGTCCCATGGCTTGAATTGACTATTCTTGCTTTAAATTGGTGTTTTGGGGACTGAATTGGTACTTTAATTAAAAGGTTAGAATGGGGTACATAGGTTTTCCCAAATTGGCTGAATTTTGGCTTAGAATTGCATGAGCCTCAACCCACTTTATTAATTTGATTTTAATTATGGAAAATTACATGGTTTAACTTGCTTTTAAACTTAATGTATTACATTAATAGATAAATGGTTCTTTAAATGGACTTGGATGGCCTTGGTGGCCTTGGATTAGATTTAATGGAACTTGGGAGTCAATATGGTTTTGTCAATTGATTTGTCATGTGTGATTTATCTTGTAAGCGTGTTGATATGATGATACAAATAGGTTAATTACATAATGAATGACTCCCAGGTTAATTATGGGAATTATG